>NC_057813.1:555363276-555663276 GCF_018294505.1 Triticum aestivum
CTCTCACCCACACCCACGTAGGTGGGGGACGTGCACGAAGAGAAGAGGTGCATACACGGGGCACATACTCCCGTCTCTTTCCCAACCACACCCGCGCGGGTACACAGTGGAGCTCATTTCTGTACGAAAAAGGCAGCCCATGTGGTAATTTGGCACGTGTACCGGTTGTCCACTTGGTGGAGGGAGGATCGTCTACCACGGGTGAACAAACAAATTGCGACTTGACGTGTTATGTTAAAAAAAGAGGCAAACCATGTGGGGCCTACCTTAGAGGCAAGGCTCTATACACTGGAGTACTTTTGATGTGTCCCATCAACTCGCAGAACAAGGAGAAGCTTGCTTAGTATGCCGTCTCCCCCGCCCACGGGCGCGGTGGCTCACAGGATGAGGTGAAGCTTGCTCCGCCTTACGCCCGTTTCCTCACCCATGCGCGCGGTGGCTCGCAGGACGAGGAGAAAAATTTACTACTCCCTCCGTTTACTCCTCGTCCCTACTACCTTGGTTATAGAGATTATATCATATTGTTTGGAATATATATGTCCTTTAGTAGATTTCAATATGAACTACTAGTACATACTCCAAACACTGATGTATATAGACGTATTTTAGAGTGTAGATTCACTCATTTTGCTCCGTATGTAGCACTCTACCTCGCCACTCGACCCTCTCCCATGTGATGGACGTGCAACAATTCATTTGGTCTCATATAGCCAGAACGATATATACTGCACTACCATTATTACTCAACTTCCCGAAGAGGCGAAGAGCCAATCGCAAGGTTAATATTTTGGAGATGCCAAGCGCAAGGTTATAGGAGAACGAGTAGTAGGTGCCGCGTCATTTATAAATAAAGTTTTTTTCTTCAGTGGCACGTACGCAATATGATATGTTCATATGGAGAGAAAAGGAAACCGCTCCACTATATACATAGTCAGGACGGGCCAGCCTACACGGTTGCTTGCTGGGGTTGCTCTCTTCACTCTCTCGCACAAAACGACTGTGGCCACATCTCTAACATCCCAGCAGATCATGTACGCTTGGGGAATGGGTGGATACTTACTGTAGATGCGGTATCCGTCACCGACGGTGAAAACCCACTGTCGGCACATCCCGATCAGGGGTCCCCGCCGTTGTCTCTCACAAAGCCGGCGAGGTTGCCTTCATCCCTTGCTCACTGCCGCGACGTGGGCAGTTGCTGCCTCCCGCCGCCCTCCTCAAGGTTGAGCTACATCCCTCAGGTACAACTCCCTTTACAGCCGGCTTGCACCATTGCTCCAGCTGCCCACATCACTCCCTATGGATATTTCTCTACTTCTTTGCCCCGCACATACATCTACTGGCTTCTACGTAATGTATTTGTGATGAGTTTATGTCTCATCAACTAGTCCCAGTAATCTTATTCTAATCACGCTTCTTCAATTTATTTGCCATAGGGATGCTCATCTCGATTTTGGTGAAACTGCACAAAATGATTCGATGGTCAAAAGGTTGCAAACTTCATTTATTAGGAAGCTCGAACATTGCCAGCAAATTGAAGCCTGGTCAGGGTTCACGGTTCAAGGGCTAGGGACTGCATGGATCGTTTTTTTTTTCTTTAGCTGCCTCTGTTACAAAATAAGTGTCAACTTTAGTAGTAGTACAACTTTGTACTAAAGTTTGCACAAAGTTGAGACACTTATTTTCGAACGGAGGGAGTACATATTTGCTGATCTGTCAATCATTGAGATGCAATAGCATGCATGTTAGTCTCCTTTGTATTTGATGAAATGTTGCAACGAGCAACCTTGGACGCAAGATACATGTAACAGAAGCTGGAAGCTTCATAGCATTGTACAAATTTATCTCGCTGATAAATTACAGTACGTACTATACTAGTACTTCCTCCGTTCCTAAATATAAGTCTTTGTAGAGATTTCACCATGAACCACATGCTGATGTATATAGATGTATTTTAAGTGTAGATTCATTCATTTTGTTCTGTATGTAGTTCACCTAGTGGAATCTCTACAAAGACTTATCTACTAGTAATAGCTAGCTCCCACTACTAGGAATTCTCTATCCTCTCCTTGAGCCACATCATCAAAATTGATGTAGCCGTTAGATGAAGTAAATCAGTCCATAATAGCCGTCTGATCTACACATTGAGAGGCTCCGCACTAAGCCACATGCAAGCATGCAGAAATACCATGGCACATGCATGTGAGTGGGTTTTAAATCACATCAACATACCGGTAGCATGCATGTAAGTGAGCTTTTAAGTCCCATTAACATGTCAAAAAGAAAAATATAATCCCATTATGCAGTAGGAGTTGGCTGATCTTTTTTCCTTAGGTAGGATGATCTAAATAATGATGGGAGTTTATTTAGTTTGGCTACCACATTTTTCATGCGGTTATAGAGTTTTTTTTAGTTCTATGAAATCGATAATTTTGCGCAGAGAGATATACCGCTGTTCCGCGGCAATGCGCGGGGACTCATCTAGTAATATTTAGGAACGGAGGGAGTACTATGTAAAGAGTTAGGTGTCGCACGGTGATAGTGTGAGGTGGGCCATGTAATCACTGAGCCTGCGTGTTTTCACTTCTCTTGCACGCCTCCGCTGTAAGAATGGAGAAAATTGTAATCTAGTAGTAATAGTACCTCCTTTCACCGAAAGCGTGGGACATCCAGCAGTCCTACCACCTCAGTAATAAAGACCAATGAGCCGCAAATCACATAGACCCAGCAGTAAGTTGGACGGACGAAGCAACCATCACTCTTGCGCCAGTGAGAGGTCACGTCCGCTCTGCCCGGGCATGAACGCGGCACCGATTCTTTGGAGCGGCGCTGACCGTTTTGGGAGGGAAGCGCGCGCGGGCGATGGAGGGGCTTTGGGTGGGCCAGGCTGGTCAGGAGCGGGCGTGGCAGCTGTCCGCATGTCCCTACCGGACACGCCCAGAAACGAGAGGATGCACCGACTCTCGCGGCTAAAATCGTACAATACACACCATCTCTCTGTAGGAGTAGGTCGATCTGTCGCTCTCTCTAACACACACATGCTGTTAAACACACACACACACACACACACACACACACACCTTGGTCCCATTGCACCTTCTAACATGACTTATTACACCTAGACGGAGGGAGTAGTAGGTATATGAGATATGGTGGCACACTGACTTAAGTCGAATACAAGTGCCCAAAATTAGTGTGCATGTTATAATAAGGATTCACTTAAAATAGTACGTGAGCGAACAGAGGGATCAATTGGACAGTGTTCCTGAGCAGTAGCGAGATGTTTGAGGTAAGATACACCGCTGGCGCTTTTAATTTTTCTTATTAATTTGTTTGTTTCACCCTCTGACTGGTGGGACCCAACGTACTACATGGAGAGAGGTAAGGTGACTAAGGCTGCATTATTTCTGCACCACTGTGGATAGTCTTACCACCAAAGCCACATGACACGATTATGATTGAAATCCCAATGACTCCCCCCACACACAAAACACGGCATGCTTGTCACACGAATGCAGGATTGTATAAAAGGTTATTTTCCTCTCGTTGAACATAACGGGAGGGTTGTGTAGCTGGTTAGCCTGTTCACTCATCAAACTTGAGGTCTCAGGTTTGATAACTACACTTGAGAATAATTTGTGCCAGGAGGATTCTTTGACTGGTCAAAATGTTTTCTAGGGTTTGCACGCTTCACACTCTCTCTCCAATATATATATACACCCTAGAGTCTCAGCGCTTGTAGTTGCTCTCTTCACACTCTCTCGCCCTCTCCCACTGGAGCCTCAGTGCTTATAGTTGCTCTCTTCACACTCTCTTGCCCTCTCCAGATCTAAACAAGACTTTGTTGGCCTCTCTCTCCCCTCACTGCTGCTCAAAGAGCCGGCAGGATCCGTCCGCCGAGAAGGGAATGAGGCTTAACGCTGTCGCCGTCGGCGAGGGAGGGAATCCACTACCGGCAAAGCTGTTCACTTTCCACCCAGTGGCGGCGCGGGAGGGCCTCTGACCTCTTCTTCTTCACCATCGTCCCGTTGCCCACCGAACCACGCCCCAAGAACCTTAAGGTATAATTTACTTACTCCACATGCATTGCTCTAGCTGCATGTATAACATGAATCTAGGATGTGGTTCAAAGAGGAAAGGAGTGGGAAAAGCTGTATATAGCATGAATCAAGGATGTGGTTCAAAGAGGAAATGAAGGGGGAAAGTTGTATAGCATGAATCTAGGACGTGGTTCAAAGAGGAAAGGAATGGGGGAAAGTAGTGGGGAAAGTTATATCGCATAAATCTAGGACGTGGTTCAAAGAGGAAAGGAAGGGGCGAAAGTACTAGTTCAAAAAGGAAAGGAAGGGACAAGGCTGTAGAGTTTGAGCAGGACTAGATTTGCTGCGCTCACATAGGAAAAGGTGTCTAAAGATAACAAAACTGGGACCAACACAAATATGCTCCTTGGTTGTTTGTTCTTTGTTGCAACAGACTATGCATGACCACAGTACATCGGTAGATGCACATGGTGTTGGTGCGTCCACTATCCCGTGCAACTCATTAGCTATTGTTAATCCAAGGCCCTGTTTGGTTAAAAACTCCCTAGTCCCTACCTGCTTGGTTCCAGGGACTAAACATGGACTAGAGGTTATTAAATGACATGCTAAAAGACCATGTTACCCCTAGTAATGAACTAATAGAGACAAGGTGCGATGCGTGGCACGGGCAACTCTTGGAAAAAGTCCCGAAAAGACTCCCTCGGTGTCTTCTTTCTTTAGTCCCAAATGCCCACTTTTAGTCCCTAAAAGTCCCTCCTGTTTGGTTTAGATGGGACTGACATGGAGTTTTTTAGTCCCTACACCAAAATGTCCCTGTAAACAAACACCCTCTAATAATGCCGCTGGAAAATTGATGCAATGCCACAGTTAAAAGCAAATTACATGTTTAACAAATTTTATTATTAATATAATCTCTATGTTAATATTAATCAATGCCACCGTTTGAGGAATGCTACTGTCTTGCTTTCTTTCCCATTTAGATAAGGTAGATGCTTCTTTTTGTTGGCTTCTGTGTCATCCACCGTTATTGACTACTAATTGTTTCCTTTGTACCTATGTGTAAACAGGGTTATCTACTTCACCTTGTTGCCATTGTGACCTTTTGTTGCACTGCACAAAACACTTTTGTTTTAAGATGTTTTGTGCAGTTCAACCAAAATGTCACACCGACAACATTGCTTGATTGCTTGATCTTAGTGGAACTGCACAAGAGGAGATCTTACTTCCTATCCATTAAGGCAAATTTGGTTCAGATCTTCTTCTTGTGAGTTGTTTGAATTCCGCATCATGAGAGGTCAGTACTAGCCTTCTTTCACATGATTCTGCAGTGTGCTTTCATATGTTGTGCTACTTGTATGATAATGTTGCTTGATTTTAGTGAACTGCACAAATGGAGACAAGACTTCCAATCTGTATGTGCACCGTAATATCCCATTGAGGTAAGATAAGGATATTTCACAACTACTGGCCTGTATTTTGCCACTTTAATCAGAAAATTAAGTTTAGTACTATACTTGTGCTCCCTAATTGACATGCCAAATCTTACATTGAAGGCAAAGCTTGTCTGTTATTGAACCAAGTGATGAAGGGGAAGAACAAGCGGAAGAAAAACAAAAATCAACTCCCGGTGCTGTAATGAAGCACTAGAACTGTGATGACACAAGTAATGATATAGTTTTGCATCTTAATTTATTGCTATGGCTGGAACGAGCAATTATTTTTCCACTGATTTGATGCCACTCTTAATGTAATACGTAATTATCTCTACTTGTGCAAACAGGGATCTTCTTTGAAGATACCATAATTTTAGTGGAACTGCGCAAGAAGATGTTGGAAACATTAAACTAATCGAGGAGTATATAGTAAGCATGGCCACCACCGTAGATAGCAACAGATGGTTCCGGAGAAGTGCTTCATCTGTATGCTCTACACAATAAGCCTCCTAACAAAGGTTGGTACTCGCCCACTGATTTCATCCATATGATTGAGCTTTTTCATCTCTATTGGTGTTGTGCTACTGTTTAGATACTGTCATGAAAAAGTGGTATTGTCCTTGACAAGTGCTTCATCTTGCTGTTTTAAATATTTCCTTTCCTTTTTTTCAAGCAAACAGGGATGCTAGCATTTAGTAGTCCTCTTGTCTTTGCACAACAGGATCATCTTCCTCTAAAGAAGAATATGGAGTATGTGAAGTGACTAGTTCCGATTATGCCAGCATGAAGAAGCCTTGTCTATCTTCTCATCAGAAGGAGCAGTTGAAGGATGGTTACATTACTCCCGACAAGACCAAACTAACTTCAGCTAGAAGGACTGACAAATCTCCATTTTTTGCTGTGATGCGTGAGTACAATGTTCTAGGATTCTTTCTGGTGAGTTCCATTTTTCTAAGTGTGCTCTACATGGACCATGTATGTGCCTGTTGAAACTGTCAATTCATAGTACAATTTGCTTTATACTAATCACTTTTTTGTATTTGTGCAAACAGGGGTGCTCAGCTTGATTTCAATGGGAACTGCACAAAATGTTCATGAATACATCGAATCATTCATTTCCACCACAAGAAAGGAGGTGCCGATAAGTTCAAGGCGTTGCAACATATAAGGGCGAAATCATACAAGCTACGCACGAATTTGGTTGATTTTGGTGGAACTGCACAAAAAGAACAACTGGTTTATTTAGCACGAGGTGCCATGTTAATGTCCGAACTGATGGCAAACCCTGCCCATTACACAATTGTTTGCATTTGATATTTTGGAATGGGACAACCTTGTCAAATTTTGCTCATTGATTTTAGCAAGACATGCGTTTGATATTTTCGAATGGGACGCCCTTTGCTGTCAGCAGTGTCGATCAAGTTTTTCTTTATTCTTTAGTTGTGAAGTAAATATTGCCTCTAACATGTGAGTCGCTGAGATGCATAATCATCGATTGTTTTGAATGTTCTCTATGAATTGCCAGGCCTGTGTGTTTGATTGCAATGTACAGAAACGCTAAAAAGCTGCTCAAACTCTTTTTACTCCTTCTGTTCCTTTTTACTTCGCACATTGTGAAAGTGCATAATTTTTTGTATAAGATTGGTCAAAGTAGAGATACTTTGACTGCAGACAAAACTTGTATGCAGACTAGAAAGGACCGGAGGGAGTACATGTGAAACTGCTGCAAACGAGGTGATCACCCTGGGAATAATGCTAGTACGTATTGTTTTGCATGTTCATCCAATGCCAGTGATACAAGAATTCAAACTAATCAAAATAAATTCATTCATACATGGTCGGATTTCATATAAACATGCTGGATTTCATTACATTTCATACATTCTTCAACTAAAAAGGGGTGCGCTGGAGGTATAATTAATTAACTGAAGCTACCCACCTGTGTCCCGCTGAGCCGAACAGAAGCTTCAGTGACTTAACTGCAGGTGCAGTTGCGTAACTGACAAGTGGCCTGTTGGGCCCACGTGTCAGTCAGCCAACTGCACCAGCAGTTAAGTAGAAGCATCATTCTTCTCCAACGCAGCTCTCTGACTCCACGTCGCCGCCAAGAAGCTAACCGGCCGTCAATGGTCAACCAGCCTAGCTTGGCTTCAACCGGAGGGTAGCAGCGGTGGCCTTACTTGGACCCGAGCGACGGCGACCTACCATGTTCTACTCTTCCTCGTTTTCTGTGTGGCGGGGCCTCGGTGGAGCCGGCGATGTCCTCTATCTCGTTGCCGGCGGGCGGCGCCTCAGCGGAGCGGTGGAAATCCTCCCCCACGTTGCCGGCAGGGTGGGGCCTTGGCTGAGCCGGCGATGTCCTCTGCATCATTGTTGGCGGGGCGGGGCCTTGGCGGAGCCGGTGGTGTCCTCTACCTCGTTGTTGGCGCCGTGGGGCCTCGGCAGAGCAGGGCCTCATTGACGCCAATGGAGCGGGGACTCGTCGGAGCCGGCATTGTCCTCTGCCTCGTCCTCGGTCTCGCCAAACAGCGCCTCGCCTGCTTCATCGCCCTCTTTGCTAGCCTCTTTGTAGGCGACCGGAGCCTCCACCACCCGCATGTGGTACCGCCAGTGCTCGAGGCGGCCCTTGCGGGCGGAGCGGTACAAGTCGAGCAGCGCCTCCTGCTCCGCCCGCTCCGCGGCGATCTGCTCCTCCGCCTGCAGGTGCTCCTGGAGGAGATGGTGGTTGTAGGTGGCATCGGCCTGCGCCTCCCGGAACTGCTCCTCACGCATATACCTCACCCTGTCCATATATTGGGCACGGGCCTCGCCGATGGTCATGGTGCAATGCACCAGCGAGGATGGCGCGGAGGAGGGGGTTGGTGCCGGATCGTCGACTACCATGTTCTCCATTGGGACGTCGTCGTCCTCCGGCTGCCTGCCGGCCAGCCGGTCGGCAGCAATGGCTGCCATCTCCTTGTGGTCCGTCGTCCCCCCGTCCCGAAGAGCGCTGGAGCACGAGGAAGCCATGGTGGGCAGTAGTGGTGTGACAGAAGAAAGGGAACGGATGCGGATGACTGCGGCTATGGCCGGCGCAATAGTTTATATAGCAATGGTGGGCGGGCGGAGGGACGGACGTGTGGCGCCGGCGTAGCCGCCTCAGCAACCGCGTATCATTAATGTGGGCAGAAGATGGACGGACGGATGACACTTGTGTCGTTTGAAGGCGGAGCAATCGCCTGCACCGGGAAGCGGGGCGGGCGGCGCTAACTGTTTCGGGAAGAAAGCGCGCGCGGGCGAGGAGATGACTTTACTTGGAGAGGATGACAATGGGGACCCACCAGGTCCATAGCCTCACGTACGCAAGTGACTCCTTATTTTATATATATATATATATATATATATAACTATAATTTATTTTGCTTCCTCTTGGTTTCCTGACATCACGGTCCCACACCATTGTGAACCTATGTAGTCCCTCGTTTCCGGTTTATAGGGCTTATCTCAAAATTTTAGTTTTTCCATTTTATAAGGCTCAATTTGGTTGTTTTCCATCACATGTTCAGATTCCAAGGTGCATTAAATCATTGCATGCAAGTATTAAGAGAAAATTGACCAATGCATGTACTTTATGCATGCATGCATTGCAATTAATGCATTGATAAATATAATTTTTTAGGATAACAAGAGCATTAATTAGGTGCTTTTGCAAAACTACAAAAAGTATTCCACCACTCGCCATCTACCTTGATTGGTGAGATTTTTTAATTGAGCACTATAAACTGGAAAGGAGGGAGTAGTCAATAAATGAGAGAATTGCACAAGAAGCGGCCGACAGCTGGGACCAAGCAGCTCGAGCAGTATTTGTGTTTTTGAGGAGTGAGCACTGCAGAGTTTTTCGATGTTTAGCCCAGATATTAATTTTTCTCCACTGAACAACAACGAAAACATCGCTGCAGGTATTAACTGGGCGGGCTGTGGCCCGTCTAGCCCAGGCCAGATATCCAGCCCAGGCCAGATATCCAGCCCAGATATTAAATTTTTTCAACCTGAAAATGGCTAGCCCAGCTATACTTTTTTTAGGAATACCCAGGCAAGGTCAAGTTGTTATTCTCCGCCCCGTTGGGCTGCAAATCTTTCCTAGGAGGGATGCATTAGGCTTAACAAGAAAATGGGCTTTAAGAAATAATAAATGTGATGTAATTATAAAAACTGGGCAGTAACTATAAAAAAATACACCAAACACGTGATTACTTTATAAACTATTATTTTTGGATATTGAAAATTTTAATTTCATTAATTGTTGCGAATGCAATGTTTCGTTGGATTTTTACGTAATATAAATTTATATTGAAATTGTATTTAATCTGACTAGAAATTTCGGGATAAAAATATTTCGGATCCCATCAAAATGTGGGAAATATTATTGAATTCTGTTTTGAACGGTTGGTTGAAATGGGATGTACTTTTAACAAACTGTAAATGGGCTGTAGTAAATTCCATTAGAATTCAAAAATGGGCTACACATTCTTACAAATCTCAAATGGGCTATAAGTTCTCTGCCACACACTTCTGGCCTTACTAAGTTGACGCGTCCCCTAAAAAACAGAGTTGACGCGTATGCAAGGCTTTGTCAACTTATAGTCAACACACGGTTCTAGCAGCACTGGCCGTTGGATGTCCATCCAACGGATGCCGTGCTTCTTCTTCAATCTCAGATATTCTAGCTTCACCCGCCCAAAAAATGATTCCTCCCCCTGACATCTGGGGCGCACCGTTTTGGAAGCTGACCTGTGGGCCTACTAAGTTGACGTACCAAGGGCTTTGTCAACTTAGTCAATATAAACGATTTTAGCTGCAGTGACCGTACGATGTCCATCCAACGGCCGTCGTGCTTCTTCAACCTCTGGTCTTCTTGCTCCAGCCGCCCAAAGCAGCGCCGGTCGTGCCGCCTGCTCCTGCCTCCCATGGCCGGCTGTGCTGCCGCGGAGGCCTCACTGCCCCCTACTACTCCCATCGCTGGCCAGGCCATCCCTCCACTCACCCACACCCCCTGTTATTTTGTGGTGACGGCAGCGCAGCCGAAACAGTGAACCCTCGTACTCCTCTCTGCGTGTGCATCCACTACCGCATCTTCCCCGGCTCCGCGTCGTCCCCTTCCTAGGCCTCGCCGTCGTCCACCGCCGTGGTGCTCCCGGCGCGGCGTGGTCAACGTGGTCAAGGAATGACTTCCATCAGACGTGGACTGTACATGGAGAGGCTGACAGCTGGGTCCACGACAGCCGCAAGGAAGTGCCTCCTTATTACGCGCAAAATAATTATTCCTCCACCTGACAACGGGGACCCACCGGATGGGCCACTGTATGTCGCGAAAAATGATTCGCCCCCTGACTGCTGGGACCCACGAGCTACATCTTCGCACGCAAGGAAGTGCGTCCTAAAAAACGATTCACCCCCCCTGACTGCTGGGACCCACTAGCTACATCTTCGCATGCAAGGAAGTGTGTCCGAAAAAAAAAGATTCGTCCCCCGACTGCTGGGACCCACCAGCTACACCTTCGCACGCAAGGAAGTGCGTCCGGGCAAAAAAAAGATTCACCCCCCTGACTGCTGGGACCCAGGAGCTACACCTTCGCACCCAAGGAAGTGCGTCCGGGCAAAAAAAAACCAAAATGATTTGCCCCCCTGACTGCTGGGACCCACCAACTACATCTTCGCAGGCAAGGAAGTGCCTGACAGTCGGGACCCACCTGGTCGAAGCGTACGTAGCGTTGTCATTCTGGTCGTGAACGTGTACGTACATACTGGTCGTTGTAGAGGCGCCCACGTGCTGTAGTAGAGGCGCGCACGTAGCATGTACACGTACGTACAGCGGCCAAGGTGCAAGAAAGAAAATATGGCCACGTACGTACATACGGGCAGGGTCTCGAACGCCTACTCGCGCATACGTATGGCCAGGGCTCGTGTACATGGCTGGGTCAGAACGGAGAAACATCGTCGTCGTCGTGTTCATGGGGAGGCAACGAAATGCGTCGTGTTCATGGGGAGGCAATGAAATGCGTCGTGTTCATGGGGAGGCACCGGAATGCGTCGTGTTCATGGGGAGGCAATGGAATGCGTCGTGTTCATCGGGAGGCAACGGAACGCGTGGGAGCCAACCGGCTGGGTCGGAACTGAATGCGTCGTCGTGTTCATCGGGAGAGCTTGGACGGAACAGGCCATGGAAACGAGGCCTGGCGTACCACAGAACGGAGGAAACAGACCTCCTACGTTTGGAACGGGGTCCTGTTGATCGGGAGGGGTGTGGCATACCGCAAAACGGAGGAAACGGACCTCCTACAGTCGAAATGGGGGTCCTGTTGATCGGGAGGGGTGTGGTGTACCGCAAAACGGAGGAAACGGACCTCCTATGGTCGAAACGGGGGTCATGTTGATCGGTAGGGGTGTGGCGTACCGCAAAATGGACGAAACGGACTTGTGTTGGAGCGCTACGGTCATAATGGGGTCCTGTTCATCGGGAGGGGTGTGGCGTAGCGCAAAATGGGACTCCACGGGATATTGTTCATCTCCACCGTCGACCTCCTCCAGCCTCCACGGGCTCCTGTTCATCCAGCCTCCACCATGCGCTACTCCACCAGCTACTGTTCAACCACCCCTCCACGGGCACCCCTCCACCGTCTACTGTTCATCCAGCCCTCCACACCACGGGGTCCTGTTCAACCACCCCTCCACGGGCACCCCTCCACCGTCTACTGTTCATCCAGCCCTCCACACCATGGGGTCCTGTTCATCCAGAGGCAACGCCACCGCTCACTGTTCATCCAAACCCCTCCCACAACACTCACTGTTCATCCCAGAGGCAGCATCGATCGACTTCAGTTAGCAGCAGTAGCAAAGGAATCGCTCGATCGGGTTCAGTTAGCAGCTATCGATCAATCGCTCGGGTTCAGTAATGCATAGCCTGCAGTGCAATGCTTAGGTTCAGTTAGAGCCCAACGCCTCGCTCGGGTTCAGTTCGAGCCAACGCCTCGCACACACGGGTGTACGTGTACGAGAGAAACGCGCATCGCTCGGCTCCCGACCTCCCACCGTAACCGGGAACTTCCCAAAATTTTCCTCGCCCTCACTTCTACCACGGTTTTTTCCGTCATGGACGGCCCAAAGAATGTCATGCAGCTGCGTCTCCGGCCCGCCCAGGACGAAAAGCCCATTTTCTGTCATGATTTTTTGTCATAGAAGTAGGAGCCCACCACATCTATGATGATACCGGGTTTTGTCACAATTATCATCATAGAAGTGTCATATGTATGACAAAATTTTTTTTCGTTCGGCCCAAAATGTCATGGATGTGTCTTTTTTTTGTAGTGGCCACGACTGAGCACGTGTTGTGCTCGTGCAACCCCATAGCTACCGCATGTGCTCTTTGTTCGCTCGATTGCGAGCTACAGTGTCGCGCCCGTGCTAACCACGCTCTGGCCTCCGCACAACCCGCCTCTGCTGCCGCTACATTCCACCCCCGGCCACCCCGTGGCCACCCTTAGACGAGTCACACTGCGAGCGTTCCAACAAACCCAACCGCACCTGCAGCCAACGCCTAAATCATTTGACCGGTAATCTCCAGCATGTCCTGTTTACGCCGGCGGCTTAACCCCTGACATGTCGACGTGGCACTATCATTAGTGGCTAATAATGCCCCTAATTAACCCCAAAGCCATGGACATGCAGGCCCCACTGCCTAATTAACTTAGGTTTATTCTTCTTTTTAGCTTAGCACTAATCATGGTGGCCCCACCGATCAGTTTGACTTTGGTCTAGCCAGCAGTTGACTGGACCCACCAATCAGTCTCTAACTGGGTGTAATTCTGGGCGCACTTAGCAATTTAGCTATTTAATAATTTGAATAAATAATAATTCCAAAAAATCAAGAAAATCATTTAAATTTGAAAAATCATATAAATAATCTATAAGTCAGATGAAAACAATTTATATATGAAAGTTGATAAAAAATATGAAAAATCTGAATATGTCATCCACATACCTGTCGGACCCTTCTAACATAATGAACCTCGACATTTTGCATGAGGATCAACATACCGAATAATACCTGGAGCTGGGAAACCAGATGTTTTCCCTCTTCTTTTAAAATGTTTAGCGATGCATTAGAGCATATCATCCACACATATAGACATGACATGCATCTGTGTTGCACTTGTAAGCCCGTTATTTATTTGTTCCCTCCTCTCATATATTCTTTCGTTACACCCCGAGGCTATTGTTGACCCCGAGTACGACTACGCCGCGGCCAACCCGTCCTTCTTAGCAGAGCTTCTAGGCAAGCAAACTCCCCTTGATCATTCTGATATCCCCTATTCTTTCCCTCTATTTCTTGAATTAGAGAGAGTTTCAGATGATGATTTATCGATAGATCCTATTCTGTTGCATAGCCTGTCCTTGCTAAATTGTTGTTAATACTTACCTGCAATCCTACTATGCTTAGTATAGTTATGCTAGAGTCTCATCAGTGGCCCTACACCTTGTCAATTTTCCATGCTATATTATCGGGCCGTGATCCCTTCGGGCGATGATCACATATATACTATATAATACTATAATACTTATTATACTGTTTTGATTGGGGCTGAAGGGACAGGTGGTTCCGTCTGGGTAGTGGTGGGTTCCCAACGCCCCTGAGTGATTCTTTGTGTTGGAACGACAGGGCAGGTAGAGACCACCTAGGAGAGAGGTGGGCCTGTGCCCTGGTCGGTGTTCGTGGTTATTTCATAATAATAGACTTAACGAGTTCGGTGTACTTGATCTGAGACTCCCACTAGCGTACACACACTAACCGATGCGCGGGATAACGATTTATGGGGCCCTTGGCATCATAAGTTCCCCCTGAAAGCTGTGGCAGATGTCACAGTTCAGAGAGGCAGCCTGATTGTTGGGGTGACTGATACATCGCCAATGTATATATAATTTTTTATTGTTTCATGCTATTATATCATCAATCTTGGATGCTTTATATACATTTTATTCTATTTTATGTCATTTTTTGTGGACTAACTTATTAACTCAATGCCAGTGCCAATTCCTGTTTTTTTTCTTGTTTTTGACTTTTTAGAAAAATCAGTACCAAACAAAGTCCAAACACGATGAAACTTTATAGTGATTTTTTCTGGACCAGAAGGGACCCTAGAAGGTTTGGGAGGAGGCCAGAAGACCTCTGGGCGAGCCTAGGGCGCGCCCCCTGAGCTTGTGTGCCCCACACAACTCCGTTTGACCTAATTGCACCTCTATAAATTCACAAATATTCCCAAACCAATAAAGAGCCACCCGAAACACTTTTTCCGCCGCCGCAAACTTTTGTTCTTTCGTGATCCCATCTGGAGGCCTTTCCGGTACTCTGCAGGAGGGGGAATCGATCACGGAGGGCTTGTACATCATCCTTACTGCCTTTTGATGATGCGTGCATAGTTCACCACAGACCTACGGGTCCATAGCTAGTAGTTAGATGCCTTCTTCTCTCTGTTTGATCCTCAATACAATGTTCTCCTTGATCTTCTTGGGTTTCTATCAGATGTAATCTTTTTTTGTGGTCGGTGGCGGGGTTGGAGGAGATTGTGTTGTTCGTCGGGGTAATAGCATCTCTAGCAGATCTCGCATGTCTCGTCATCCCAGAAAAATAGTTTACGGTATCCCGTAAACATTTTTTACAAGACGTCGGGTGCGCTGCAAGAATAGATCCCGCATAGCGATCCTGTAAATTCAAACAAACTACTTCACGCTAAAAACATCTCGCCGGAGTTCACACAAGCATAACATAGCATAGGGGAGTTCATCATCACACACATAACATAGGGGAGTTTTTAGTACAAACCGTAATTAAACATAATTGAAATTTAAAGATCATAGCTTAGATCTACTCATCGCCGGAGTTCTCGTTGAAGCCGCTCTCGCTGCCGTCACTGGGCGGGGGCTCATTGCCATGGAGAGTGTTGTAGATCAGCGTGGAGCATAGCATAACATGTACCTGGATGATACGTCTCCAACGTATCTATATTTTTTATGGTTCCATGCTATTATATTATCCATCTTGGATGTTTTATATGCATTTATATGCTATTTAATATCATATTTGGGACTAACCTATTAACCTAGTGCCTAGTGCCAGTTGTTGTTTTTTTCCTTGTTCTTGACTTCTACAGAAAATCAATACCAAACGGAGTCCAAACGGAACGAAACTTTACTATGATTTTCCTTGGATGACAAGACACCTAGGAAGCTTTGAGAGGAGACCAGAAGACCCACGAGGAGGCCACAAGCCCTAGGGGGGCGCCCTAGGGGGCGCCCCCTAGGCTTGTGGGCCCCTTGTGGCTCTACTAACCCTAACTCCAGCACTATAAATCCTCAAATATCCCCCTCCGTCAGAGGGCACACAAAAAATGCTTTTCTGCCGCCGCAAGCTTCCGTCCTCGTGAGATCCCATCTTGGGACCTTTTCCGGCACTCCGTTGGAGGGGGATTCAATCACGAAGGGCCTCTACACCAACCTTGTTGCCCTTCTAATGATGTGTGAGTAGTTTACCACCAACCTATGGGTCCACAGCTAATAGCTAGATGGCTTCTTCTCTCTCTTTGATCTTCAATACAATGTTCTCCTTGATGTTCTTGGAGATCTATTAGATGTAATCTTATTTTGTGGTGCGTTTGTTGAGATCCGATGAATGTGGATTTATGATCAGATTATTTATGAATATTATTTGAGTCTTCTCTGAAATCTTTTATGCATGATTAATATGTCTTTGTATTTCTCTCTGATCTATTGATTTGGTTTGGCCAACTAGATTGATTTTTCTTGCAATGGGAGAGGCGCTTTGTTTTGGGTTCAATCTTGCAGTGTCCTCACCTAGTTACAGAAGGGGTAGCAAGACATTTATTTGTATTGTTGCCATTAAGGATAAAAAGATGGGGTTTATTTCATATTGATTGGATCTATCCCTCTACATCATGTCATCTTGCTTAATGCGTTACTCTGTTCTTGTTAACTTAATACACTCGATGCATGTTGGATAGCGGTCGATGTGTGGAGTAATAGTAGTAGGTGCAGGCAGGAGTCAATCTATTTGTCGCGGACGTGATGCCTATATTCATGATCATTGCCTTAGATATTGTTATAACTTTGAGCTTTTCTACCAATTGCTCAACAGTAATTTGTTTACCCACCATATGCGTACTTTCAAGAGAGAAGCCTATAGTGAAAACTATGGCCCCGGGTTTATTTTTATCATATTATTTTCAGATCTATAAAACCAAAAACCCAAAAATACCTTGCTGCAATTTGTTTACCTTTACTTTATTTTGCATGTTTATTTATCTTTTATACCTATCTCTATCAGATCTCATCCTTGCAGGTAACCGTGAAGGGACTGACAACACCTTTATCGTGTTGGGTGCAAGTATTTGTTTGTTTGTGTAGGTGCTTTACTTCTTGAGCTTGCGTTGGTTTTTCCCTTGAAGAGGAAAGGGTGATGCAGCAAAGTAGAGATAAGTATTTCCCTTAGTTAAGAACCAAGGTATCAATCCAGTAGGAGAACACGCAAGTCCCCATTATATGCACCTACACAAACAATGAAACACTTGCACCCAACGCGAAAAAGGGGTTGTCAATCCATTCACGGTCACTTGCGAAGGTGATATCTAATAGAGATAGATATAAAAGATTACTATAACATAAAAGTAAATAATTGCAGCGCGCCCCCTAGGCTTGTGGGGCCCTCGTGGCTCTCCTAACCCTAACTCCAGCACTATAAATCCTCAAATATCCCCCCTACGTCAGAGGGCACACCAAAAATACTTTCCATCACCGCAAGCTTCTGTTCTCATGAGATCCCATCTTGGGGCCTTTTCTGGCACTCCGCCAGAGTGGGATTCGGTCACGGAGGGCCTCTACACCAACCTTGCTGCCCTTTAGATGACATGTGAGTAGTTTACCACAGACCTATGGGTCCATAGCTAGTAGCTAGATGGATTCTTCTTTCTCTTTGATCTTCAATACAATGTTCTATTCGATGTTCTGAGATCTATTCGATGTAATCTTCTTTTGCAGTGCGTTTGTTGAGATCTAATGAATTGTGGATTTATGATCAGATTATCTATGAATATTATTTGAGTCTTCTCTGAACTCTTTTATGCATGATTGAGATAGCTTTGTATTTCTCTCTGATCTATCGATTTGGTTTGTCCTACTAGATTGGTTTTTGTTTCAATGGGAGAGGTGCTTTGTGATGGGTTCAATCTTGCGGCATCCTCACCCAGTGATAGTAGGGGTAGCGAGGCATGTATTGTATTGTTGCCGCTAAGGATAAAAAGATGGGGGTTTTACCATACTGATTGGATCTATCCCTCTACGTCATGTCATCTTGCTTAAGGCATTACTCTGTGCTTATGAACTTAATACTCTAGATGCAGGCAGGAGTCGGTCGATGTGTGGAGTAATAGTAATTGATGTAGGCAGGAGTCGGTCTACTTGTCATGGACGTGATGCCTATATTCATGATCATTGCCTTAGATATCGCCATAACTTTGCGCTTTTCTATCAATTGCTCAACAACAATTTGTTTACCCACTGTATGCTTTCTTCGAGAGAGAAGCCTCTAGTGAAACCTATGGCCCCCGTGTCTATTTTCCATCATATATTTTCATATCTATAAAACCAAAAACCCAAAAATGTTGTGTTGCACTTTATTTATATTTACTTTATTTTGCCTTTTACTTATCTTTTATATCTATCTCTATTAGATCTCACTCTTGCAAGTGACTGTGAAGGGATTGACAACCCCTTTTTCATGTTGTGTGCAAGTGTTTGTTAGTTTGTCAGGTACATATATTGGGGACTTGCTTGTACCTCCTACTCGATTGGTACCTTGGTTCTTAACTGAGGTAAATACTTATTTCTACTTTGTTGCATCACCCTTTCCTCTCCAAGGGAAAAATCAACGCAAGCTCAAGAAGTAGGAGGAAGAATTTCTAGCGCCGTTGCCGGGGAGGTTCTACATCAAGCCTACCAAGTACCTATCATAAACTCTCATCTCTTGCACTTACATTATGTACCATTTGCCTCTCATTTTCCTCTCCCCCACTTCTAAAACGTTTTCAGAAAAACACAAAAATATTTGCCTTTGTATTCACCCTTCTTTTTTTCATCTTTTCGTTTGCTTGTGTGCTAGTTTGCTTGCTTGCCTTTATGGCTCAACCCAAGAGGCTTGATCCTTACTATAGAAAGTTGGAAGAAATTGAAAACAATGCAAAAAGTTTTATGTCCTTACAATTTGAGCATAATAGTTTCTCTAGGAACGAACTTAAAGAACAAAAAACTACGATGCAATATATAAATAAAGAGCTTGATGATGTCACTAAGGAAATATATGGTCTTAAATCCCAATTGATCATATTGAAAATTTAGTAGGCCAAATTTCCTATAAGCAAACCACTCTAGATGAAATTCCTGTGTGATCTCAAGAACGCTTTGCTTATTACAAGAGACCGTTCCAGCCTCTCATTTGCTACAAAAAGGATTGGGCTACCTTGCCGCACTTTATTTATCGTTACCATTACTTGCTCGTTACAAATTATCTCACTATCAAACTACTTGTTACCGACAATGTGACGCCCCCAATTCAATCGTACACTAATCATGCACGCAAATGTGTACGATCAAGATTAGGAACTCACGGGAAGATATCACAACACAACTCTAAAAGTAAAAATAAGTCATACAAGCATCATATTACAAACCAGGGGCCTTGAGGGCTCGAATACAAGTGCTCGAACATAAACGAGTCAGCGGAAGCATCAATATCTGAGTACAGACATACGTTATACAAGTTACCATAAGATGGCTAGCACAAACTAGGATACAGATCGAAAGAGGCGCAGGCCTCCTGCCTGGGATCCTCCTAAACTACTCCTGGTCGTCGTCAGCGGCCTGCACGTAGTAGTAGGAACCTCCAGTGTAGTAGGAGTCATCGTCGACGGTGGCGTCTGGCTCCTGGGCTCCAACATCTGGTTGCGGCATCCGGGAAGAAGAGGAAAAAGGGGGAAAAGAAGGAGCAAAGCAACCGTGAGTACTCATCCAAAGTACTGGCAAGCAAGGATCTACACTACATATGCATGGGTATATGTGTAAATAGGCAATATCGGCGGACTGAACTTCAGAATGCCAAAATAAGAGGGGGATAGCTAGCCCTATCGAAGACTACACTTCTGGCAGCCTCCATCTTGCAGCATGTAGAAGAGAGTAGATTGAAGTTCACCAAGTATCATCACATAGCATAACCCTACCCAGCGATCCTCCCCTCGTCGCCCTGTGGAAAAGCAATCACCAGGTTGTCTCTAGAACTTGTCTGGGTGTGTTTTATTAAGTATCTGGTTCTAGTTGTCATAAGGTCAAGGTACAACTTCGGGTCGTCCTTTTACCAAGGGACGCGGCTATTCGAATAGATAATCTTCCCTGCAGGGGTGCACCACATTTCCCAACACGCTCAATCCCTCTGGCTGGACACACTTTCCTGGGTCATGCCCGGCCTCGGAAGATCAACACGTCACCACCCTACCTAGGCACAATAGAGAGGTCAGCACGCCGGTCTAAATCCTATGCGCGCAGGGGTCTGGGCCCATCACCCATTGCACATCTGCATGTTGCGAACGCGGTTGGTGAGCAGACCTAGCCTCCCTTACACAAGGGCAGGCGTTCTAGTCCAACCCGGCGTGCGCCGCTCAGTCACTGACGTCAAGAAAGCTTCGGCTGATACCACGACATCGAGTGCCCATAACTGTTCCCGCGTAGTTGGTTTGTGCGTATAGACTAGTGGCCAGACTCAGATCAAATACCAAGATCTCGTTAAGCGTGTTATTTTGAAGTAACCGCGGACACCGACCAGGGCCAGGCCCACCTCTCGCCTAGGTGGTCTCAACCTGCCCTGTCGCTCCGCCACAAAGATCCACTCACGGGTACTCTATGAGCCGACCCGACTTTAGTCAATATCTGTATAGTATATATGTATGCATAGTATATACCCGTGATCACCTCCCGAGTGATCATGGCCCGATAGTATAGCAATGCAGACGGACAAGAATGTAGGGCCACAGATGATAAACTAGCATCCTATACTAGCATTTAGGATTGCAGGTAAGGTATCAACAGATGTAGCAACAATGACAGGCTATGCAACAGGATAGGATTAATCAAAAATAGTAACATGCTATACTACTCTAATGCAAGCAGTAGAGGGTAAAATAGGCGATATCTGGTGATCAGGGGGGGCTTGCCTGGTTGCTCTGGCAAGAAGGAGGGGTCGTCAACTCCGTAGTTGAACGAGGCAGCAACACCGTCAGTCTCGTAGTGTACTGGAGAGAAGAGGGGGATGAAACAATAAATACAATGCAAACATAAGCATGACGATGCATGACATGACAATGAGCGGTGCTAGGTGTGCCCTAACGTGGTAGTAGGTGGTACCGGCGAAGGAGGGAAACATCCGGGAAAGTATCCCCGGTGTTTCACGTTTTCGGACAGATGAACCGGAGGTGAAATGTTGCAGGTTAGCTATGCTAGGGTCGCGTGGCTAATGAAAGGGCTGCTTATTCAAATTTGTTTTGTCGTTCTGAGCAACTTTCATGTACAAAGTATTTTCATCCGAGGTACGGTTTATTTTATATTAATTTTCAAAGTTTTTAAATCATTTTTAGAATTAACAGAATTAATTTAATTAGGAAATGCCATTATGATGTCAGCATGACATCAGGGTGATGTCAGCAGTCAACAACCAGTTGACTTGGTCAAACTGACGCATGGGGTCCATTTGTCATTGACAGGGTTTACTAGACATGATTAGTTAGTTTAATAAGTGATTAGGTTAATTTAATAGATCTAATCAAGTTAATTAATTAATTATTTTTTAATTATATTTTTTAGTCTTTTTTTAATTCCTTTTTTTAACAAGGGCGTGGGGGGCCCACTGGCAGTGGCCCATAGGGCCAAACGGGTGCGAGCGCGTGTGGTTGCGGGCGCCCGAACTAGATGCGGCCAGTCGGGGCCACGACGAGGGGGAGAAGCCGGTGCGGCGCCGGCGTGGCAGCGGCATGGCCACGGCGGGGCAAAAGGGGAGGAGCAGGGCGGGAGCGGGCCGCATGGGTGGAGGAGGCTGGGGGCAGCAGAGGCAACGTCACAACAGCGCAGCCGCGGCGCAGCAGAGGCGGGGCACACGAGCGCACGGCGGCGCGGGCGCGCGAAGAAAGCCCCGAGCGCGATGGGGGGGGGGTGGCAGCAAACAAGCAGCAGGGGAGGAGGCGGCCATGGGTGGTGGCCGGAGCAGGGAGACTGGCGGGCGCGTCACGTGGCCATGGGGTGCGCGCGGGCGCGAGAGAAGGAGAGGCTAGGGTCGGCCGGGCTGCAGCGGGGCTTGGGTGCGGAGCTGCGAGCAGCCGCAGGGCGAGGCCACGCGCATGGTGCGCGAGTGCGCGCGCGGGCGGAGCAGTGCAGTCGCAGCAGCCAGAACGGGGGGAGGGGGCGAGGGAGCATGGCCCCAAGCAGGCGCACAGCGGGACGGCGAGCAGAGTCGGAACGGGCGACAGGGAGCGCGCGGTCGGGGCAGGGGACGAGGGAAGGCTGGGGCCTCACCATGGGTAGTAGGGGATGGGGCAACGGGGCGCGAGGAGGGCGACGGCACGACGACGTCGGAGAGGAAGCAGGCCGGCCAGGAGGAGGAGGCAGGTCGGCGAGGAGGCATTCCGGCGACGGCGTCGAGCGGCTGGGTGGAGCCGGGATCGAGCCCCCAAGCCCCGATCCAATCTGGATTGGGGGAAGGAGAGGAGAGATGTGGGAAGAGTGGGGCGACGGGGAAGGGGTTAGGGTTTCGGAGGGAGTGGGGGTGGGCTGGCCAGCCGGGCCTGGTGGGTCGGCCAGCTGGGCCGTGTGGCCCAGTTGGCCAGGGGGCCTTTTTCTTTTTCATTTTTTTGTTTTGTTTTTTGTTTTGTCCTTTTTTCCCTTTCTCTTTATTTCCTTTTCTATTTTAATTTATTTTAAGTATTTAGGTTTTTTATAAAAGCATGGTTCCCTCACCATAATACATAGGCATTTAATTGCACACTCGAACATTTTAGTTTAACATTTTAAAAACTTTTGATGTTTGACAAAAACTCAAATTTGAATTTGAATCATCTGAACTAACACGGGATTAGCGACAGTAACCGGGGTGACGTGGCATCGTTAACGTGGGATTACTGTAGCATGATTACCCGGGCGTTACAAATCTCCACCACTACAAGAAATCTCATCCCGAGATTTAGGAGGTAGAAGGAAACAGTGCGGGGTACTCTTCGTGCAGATGATCCTCATGTTCCCAAGTGGCTTCATCTTCAGAATGGTGCAACCACTGGACTTTGAGGAACTTGATCGCCTTCTGACGTGTGCAGCGTTCAGCTTGGTCGAGAATGTGGACTGGATGCTCTTTATAGGAGAGGTCCTGTTGCAACTCGAGCACTTCATAATCCACTGCTCGGATTGGGTCCTTGAAGCAGCGGCGGAGTTGTGACACGTGGAACACATCATGAAATTGAGAAAGGTTCGGCGGAAGCTCCAATTGGTGTGCAATTTTTCCATGCCTTTCCAGATAGTGAAAGGACCAATATAGCGAGGAGCTAGCTTGCCCTTGATCCTGAAGCGGTGAGCACCCTTCATTGGTGTAACTCGAAGCTAAGCCCTTCCGCCAGGTTGATAGACCATGTCCTTATGATGACGGTCATACTGACTCTTCTGACGCGACTGAGCAATCTTGAGATTCTCGCGAATAATGCGGACTTGTTCTTCGGCATGTTGGATAATATCCGGACCGAAGAGTGGACGTTCCCCAGTTTCTGACTAGTTCAGAGGGGTTCGACAGTTTTGTCCATATAACACTATGAAGGGGGGCATCATCAGACTAGCTTGATAGCTATTATTATAAGAGAACTCAGCATACGGGAGAGATTCCTCCCATTTCTTGCCAAAGGAAATAACACAAGCTCGAAGCATGTCTTCGAGAACTTGGTTGACGCGTTCAACTTGCCCTTGCAACTGAGGATGAAAAGCAGTGTTGAAAGCAAATGAGTCCCCATAGCTTCTTGGAAACTTGCCCAAAATCTTGAAGTGAATAGACTGCCACGGTCTGAATTGATTACCAGTGGAATACCGTGAAGTGAAACAATTCTGGACATGTAGAGGGTTGCCAGCTGACTAGCACTGATCCTTTCTTTGACAGACAGAAAATGCACAACTTTAGAAAGCCGGCCAATGACGATCAGAACAACATCATTACCTTTCTGCGATTTGGGAAATCCAGTGACGAAGTCCATTTCAACATGGTCCCATTTCTATTCAAGAACAGAGATAGGTTGTAGAGTTCCAGCAGGCCTTTGATGTTCCGCTTTGATACGATGGTAAACATCACACTTAGCAACATAACGAGCAATGTGTTGCTTCATATTAGACCACCAGAATCTCTGATGAATGTCTTGGTACATCTTGGTGCTACCAGGATGAATAGACAAAGGTGTATCATGAGCTTCCTTCATAACCCTTGGAGTCAGATTCAGGTTTTCCCTCTTACTTGGAACCACTAGGCGGCCTTTGAAGTACAAGGCGCCATCATTGGCAATAGTGAAGAATGAGGGTTTTCCTTCTGCGAGATAGCGTTTAATCTTCTCAACTTCATCGTCACATTTCTATATCCATTTGATGGTGTCCACAAGATCTGGTCTAGCAACCAGGGTATTTAGAGAACCCTGGGAAACAACATGGAGGTTCATTTTGTGGCACTCGGGAGGAGGGGGAGCGAGTGCACCAGGAGGAACAATATGGAGGTTCAACTTTCTGAATTCTTCAACAAGCAAGGGCTGAACTTTGTGAACCTGGAGGTGGTTGCAATATGACTTGCAGCTCAAGGCATCAGCCATTACATTAGCCTTGCCTGGGGTATATGAAATACCCAAGTTAAAATCTGCAATAGTCTCCATCCATCTCTACTGACGGAGGTTCAGTTCTAACGGAGTAAATAGATACTTCAGACTTTGGTGGTCGGTGTCGGTGTCAAAACCGGCGGATCTCGGGTAGGGGGTCCTGAACTGTGCGTCTAAGGCTAATTGTCATGGAAATATCACGTCAGATGTCCTAACGGAAGGACTTAGTCGTGGAGCCATCGCAACGAGACTAGCTTGAAGGGGTTAAACCAGACAAGGGACACGAGAGTTTTATACTAGTTCGGCCCCTTACAATGAAGGTAAAAGCCTACGTCTGGTTGTGATGGAATTGATTGGGTTTCGATGACCAGGGAGTGAATACGCCTTGCCCGAGTCTCGAGTTGTTGTTTCTTGTCCCTGAACCGCCGCCGGGTCGTCCCTTTATATACACAGGTTGACGCCCGACCGTTTTACAGAGTCCCGAGGCCGGCTCATACAAGTGTCAGGCTCGGTCTCTCCCTTTTCCCTAACTTACAATACAAGTTATACAACTATGGCGGTTTACCATTATGTGCCCTAATCGCCTTTGGGCTGTGGGCCTCTAAGCTTTATCAGTACATCGCCATCTTCTTTGTCTTCATGGGCTTCAGTATAGTTGAGTGTGAACCGGCCCCTCCTGGGCGGTTTACACTCAGTAGTTATATCCTCAACATTAGGCCCCAGATTGATTTGAACCTGTTCATGTCAATCTTTAATACTTAGAAAAATTCAGTGAACATCTTCTTACATTTCTCGTAAACCGCCATGATGTCATCTCCCTGTAAACTTTGGTAAACTGCCATGACGTCATCTTATGAACACTGCAGTGAATCATCATGACGTCATCTCTGTATAAAAAGATAATAAAGATTCCCTTCATTTAATTAATTCCCGAAGATCGAGGCTACAGCTACGCCCCCTCTTGCCGCTTCAGCCTCCTCGATTTTCGCGCTTGCCGCTTATCCCCTTGCCTTTATAAATAAGACCGGGGGGTCCTTCCATTTTTCACCTTTGCCTCTTCGCATCGTCTTCCTCCTCGTGACCCCGAAGAACTCAAGCATCGCCGCCACCGTCGACCCTTCACCCTGCACCGACTACGCCGCTGCATCAACCTATTTGTACGAGAGATCTTGCGACACTCCTCCACCGCTGTGTGGCCCTAGTAAATATTCCCTTCCTTCACTTATCAAATCTACATTAGGGTTTTGAAGTTCATCCATGTTCATTGACGTTCATCTGTGTTCATTGCTTTACCCCTATACCCTCATCAAATCTAGACTAGCTTGGCATTTTCCTTTTGCGGCTGGATCCGTAGTTTTAATCTGCCGTACTACAACATCTTAATGTGCCTGGATAGATCCCATCTGGACCTTCTCTGTTCTGCTTGACGCCATTGTAGGGCTCAGAAAATTTTCCTTACTGAACCACGGTAGATCCAAAATTATAATATCATCTTGTGAAACCTGTTTCCTCGACACTTAATGAATTTCAGCTCTGCTGCTTCCACTATAGGCGGTTTAACTTCATAGAAAATCATAATTGATCTGTTGTAATATAGTGGGGTTTTTATGCCCCAAACTACGAGTGTCGTGTTCTCCTCAGGGACTAGGCGACGGCAACTATGCTCAGCTAAAGCTAGGTAACATGATATTGGGTGATGAAAATAGAAAATAAACTAACACTAACAAGAGTATCAATAAAGGAAATGACACAGAAACAAAGGGAGGTTCAGATTGTACTTTTAGTCTTTATTATCGTTTTACTTGAGAAAGGAGACACTGACACAAGAATACAAATATGACTAAAGGGAAACAACAATACTAGAACACATATATTTATCTAACAAATGTATGATAGAGAGAAGAAACAAGATAAAGGACATGGATGATAATGCTTCATGTCACAACAAATATTACAGGTATAGAGCTAATACAGAGACTGAAAATTAAATGATCACACAACTGACTACCACAAAGAGTAATTTCAATACAAAATAGAATCACAAGTAGTAATCTGAATTTATACAAACCACTAACTGAAATACAGGCCCCATATATATAATTGTTTCACATCACACACATATGCATTTATATCACACGAACAATAAACTGGACACCAATCATCGGCAAGTACAAAATATGTGTGATATATATAGCTAGTTCTTACACGTCAACAAAAGTGACACTAAATTGTTCTACTTCTTGCAGATTAATAGAGAACAACCAAACAAGCACAAGTCTGAATAACACAAGGTCTAACACGTCTCTGATACATAGAAATTACACACACACACACACACAGAGAGAGAGAGAGAGAGAGAGAGAGAGAGCAGCAGTAGCAGGATTGGGAAAGAAGGAGGAGTAGCAAGGTTTTTGGAAGATGAGGAGCAGCAAGGGAATTTGAGAGAAGGTGTAGCAAGAGAGAGGAGCAGCGGCAGTTCAGCAGAGAGGCTGAGAGGAGCAACAGTAGTTGTAGTTCAGAGCAGTAGCAGCGTGGAGGGTTGAGAGAGCAGAAGGAGCACACTGAGAAGAGATAAGAAGAGCAAGAGCGGGGCAGTAGGGAGATCAAGAGAAAGAGCAGCAAGAGATTGAGAAAGAAGCAGCAGTAAGGGCATGGAGAGAAAGCAGAAGCAGGGGCGTGGAGAAGAGGTGCTGGTCGCGCGGCGGATTAGACAGGCCATCTGGTGGCTTGTGTGATCTGGTGCTGGTGATGGTGGATGGATGGTGTAGTGAAGATGGAGGCGCTGTAGTGTTCGGTGGTGAGGTGGCGGAGTTGGTGGTGCTGCTGGATGGATGGGTCACGGAGGCGCACCACCACACCGGCCTGGCCGTGGCGGCGGCCGGAGGTGGAGAAGAAAGGGATCGGGGGAGAGAGATGAGATGCCAGGCCTGATGGGGAATGGAGGCGTGCTAGGGATTTTGATCCCCCATGATCTGATCTGTCTTTTTTTACTTTGGCCCTCCTCCTTTCTTCTTTCTTCACAAGTAGATCCTCTCTTCTATAGTTGCCCCCTGGCTACTTCGTTTCTTCTCGCACATGTCCATTCTTCCTCCTCTTCTTCGTTCTCTTAGCCACTTAGTCCGGATCTTGAAGATTTATAGTGCCTTTGCGCACATTTCTGCAAAATAGACCAACGACTAGTAAATGATACTTTATATGATTTTCATGCAAATATTCAATATTTCACAGCAAGAATTGATGGTCATATCTCAATAAATAATATATTTCTATGCCAAAATTGTATATATGAAATGTGCTTATCAAGTTCCCCCACACTTAAACTTTTGCTTGTCCTCAAGCAAAGGCATATGACAAGAGCAAGAATGTGAACAGTGAGCTGACTAGAGAATACCAAGTGAAGTAGATGCCTAAACAGTGCATGCTTTGGACTTAGCTAGTGAAAATTAATGGTTAGGAGTGCTTCAAAGCGGTAAGATACTAGTAAGCATGACCATTTTAAACTTTTACAATGATAAAAGAGGATCAACAAGTTTAAATGATGACTGCGCCAAATGGTTCCTAAAGAGAGCATGATCCCGAGAACAAAAAGAACTGGAATTAAATCTCTTATTTGCAGAAATATAACTTTGTGGTTGACCCACTTATTGAATTTGAAAGAAACACACATATTATTTCATTAGTCTCACCGAAGGAACATACCACCGATCCCGAGAACATGGTATACACCTGGCTCAACCAATTTTTATTAATTTTTCTGTTTGTCTCCCCAAAGGAACATACCACCGTTGCCGGGGAATCAAAATGATCAATTGTAATATAGCGGGGTTTTTACGCCCCAAACTACGAGTGTCGTGTTCTCCACAGGGACTAGGTGACGACGACTATGCTCGGCTAAAGCTAGGTAGCAAGATATTGGGTGATGAAAGCGGAAAATAAAACCTAAACTAACAAGGTTATTCCTGAAGATCGCCGCCAAAGGAAATGCAAAATAAGCAAAGGGGAGGTTCAGATTGTCTATATTGTCTTTTTGGTGTTTCCCTATTACTTGAGAAATTAAAATGCTAACACAAAAGGAAACAACAGGACATGAACACATATATTTATCTAACAAGCGTATGACAGAGGGAAGAAACAAGATAATAGACAGGGATGAAAATGCTTCATGTCACAACATATATTATAGGTGCAGAGCTAATACATAGACTGAAAATTGAATGATCACACAACTGGCTACCACAGAGAGTAATTTCAATACAAAATAAAATCACGAATAGTAACATGAATTTTTTATAGTGAGCTAGCTGACATGATTTACATCACAAAACACACATGTATTTATATAGCACATGTACTGGAGCTAACACATTGACAACTGAATAAATTTATGCAGTAAGGAACAAACACATAAGGGATCCCACACATACAGTAGCAGAATACTAATTAACAGATGACAAGTATGAACTGAACATATAGCAGGTTACAGGCACTTAGATAATCTGAATATTACAAAGCTTCTTACTACTCCTATTACAGAAAATTCAGAGAATATAGAGAGGGGGAAGAGATATAGCAGCAGAGGAGGTAAGGAGGAAGAGTAGCTGTGAGGGGAAGGGAGTAGTAGTGGCAGTTGAAAGAAGAAGCCGCAGGGCGCAGCAATGGAGGAGCAGCAGCGGGACTTGGAGAAGAGGAGGCAGCAGCAGGAGGTCGAGGAGAAGAAGGAAGATGCAGCAATTTTATGATTCAGAAAAGAACAGTAGCAGAGGACATGGGAAGAGGGAGCAGCAGCGGGGGCATGGAGAGGCAGTAGGTTGAGGCGCCAGGAGAGGAGATGTAGCAGCAAGAGATGGAGAAGGGCAGAAGAATCAGCAGGGTGGAGGCGCACGGAGGAAAGAGAGCTCGCGCGAGGGATCAGACGCCTCCGCGACCTCGTGTCTGATGGGGCGCGCGAGGTGGCGCTTGGTGCTGAGGGCGGTGGTGGCCGGAGGCGCTGGTGGGTGATGGTGAGATGGTGATGCTGGTGGATGGATGAGTTGCGAAGGCGCACCACCACGTCGGCCTGGCCGTGGCGGCGGCCTGAGGTGGGAGAAGAAGTGGTCAGGGAGAGAGATGTGTGCCAGGCCCGAAGGGATCGAAGGAGATGGCTAGGGATTTTACCCCTCTCGATCAGATCCGCATTCTTCTCGTTTAGCCCTCCTTGTTTTCTTCTTTCTTCCCAAGTTGGTCCCCTTCTTCTTCAGCTAGCCCCTGTAGGTTAATTCTTCTTCACACTCGAGTTCCTCTGCAAAATGCAGCAGCCGCAACCTCTTAGACACTCCAATATACAAGGATTTGGGCCTTATCGCCCTTTTCTGCAAAAGATGGAGTAGTGTTGTAAATGTGACATAATATGAGTATTTGAATATCTTTCGAGTAAATAATGTGAAAATATGATTACAATTTGATGCAAAAAGGCTAAAAATAATATATGAGGAAATGCTCTATCAAGTTCCCCCACACTTAAATCTTTGCTTGTCCTCAAGCAAAGAAATATGACAAGAGCAAGATTGTGAACAGTGAGCTGACTAGAGAATGCCAAGTGAAGTAGATCTCCAAACAAAGCATGCTTTGAACTTTGCTAGTGAAAATCAATGGGCAGGAGTGCTTCAAAGCAGTAGGATACTAGTAGACTTGACCATTTTAAACTTTTACAATGATAAAAATGGATCAACAAATTCAAATGCTGATTGTGCCAAAAGGTTCCTAAAGAGAGCATGATCCCGAGAACAAAAAAGAACTAGAATTAAATCTCTTATTTGCAGAAATACAACTTTGTGGTTGAACCACTAATTGAATTTGAAGGAAGTAATGATAATATTATATTGATCTCACCAAAGGAACATACCACCGATTCCGAGAACATGGTATACACCCGGCTCGACCAATTATATAGTTTTTTTGTTTGTCTCCCCAAAGGAACATACCACTGATCCCGAGAACATGGTATACACCTGGTTCGACAATTACATTATTATTATTATTAATTACTGCCCAAGCTAACCCGATTTCACATGCCACCGATCCCGGGAACATGACATGCTACTGTAGGTAGTCAGACTAATTTATTCATTATTACTTATCTTAAATGAACAACGCTTAAGCACAAAAATAGGAATCATCACTTCTCCATGTCTAGTTCACATGCTACCGATCCAGGGAACATAGCATGCTAATCCATAGTGGTTAGGTGATTGCTCTCAATGGGAACACACTTAGCACAAATTCAGCATCTAAACATGGTGATGTAGGTGTATCAAGGTAAAAGCAGAAAATGATCAAGTTTTCTAGTGTACTAGGGATTTGAGCACTCAAAACTAATAACTTCCACAAATTTCAGCAAAGCATGCATGGTGTAGATCACTAGTTTACAAGGCATTCAGAAATCAAGTTCACAAATTCACATCAAGCACAATGCCAAAGGTGAATTTCAGCTTGACAACAAGTAATAACTAGCTCAAGCAACCCAACTAGCAATTGAATTCAGCATGTATTTATGATATTCAGAATGGGTCATGAAACAGCTCACCAGGCTTAATGAAGTAGCACTCGCTCAATCACCTCACCAGTTGCAGCTCTTCTCCTTTCCTTCCTCATGGATGCTCCAGCTTCACTCTTCTTCGTGTGTGCCCCATTGCTTCTCCTCATCGCCATGCTTTGGGTCCACCAGGGTCCCAAGGAATGTCACCTCGAACCTGGTCAGCATGAAGTGAACGATGCAGAAGCAGAAACCTGAAAGAACACTCCACAAAAGAGACGATGCAAGAGGTAGGGATAATACCCTCCAAGTCGTCAATCGAGTATCCAATTACATAAGCATAGCTATAAAGCACATGTTTAGGATGGTAGAAATCAGCAAGGTCAACACTAACATGAGGATGATATTTATCATTAAGCTCAAGACTAGTATGGGAATGATATGTTTCATAAAGCATAGGTCTAGCACGAGGAAAGTAATTGTGATCATCACTAATGTGAGTAATGCCACTAACAGGGTATATATGATCATATCCAAGCAAATACTTTTTCAAATCTACTTTAACAGATGGCATCATGCAATGCAAGGTAGTAGCAAACAATTCATATGGGGACATGCCATTGAGAGGATTAGATAAACCTGCAATGTCACACTCTTGTATGATGATAGACAATTGAATTTCTGGTTCTTCATCTTCAACTACAACAGCTTCTTCTACTTCGTCGGGAGTGGTAGACATTGAATCTTCAACTTGTTCATTTGGGTATTCGAGCTCTGGATCATCTTGTGCCTTGGCTTTGAGAATTTCTTCTTGGATCTGAAGTATCTCTTCCTCTGGACTCTCACTATCTTGCTCAGCTGAATGTGAAGGTGTTGGGACCTCACATGTATCAAGGGGTATCCCAGAAATACTCAACTCAAGGAGGGAAGAGATAATACTGCCAGCATTGATGTTCTTCTCAATCTTCCTTACTTCTTCCACTAGCTCCTTTCCACTCTTAATCTTCTTCATTTCCTCAAGTATCACCTTCCTAATAGGATCATCTTTAGCACTCCAAGTGAACTCGAGACTAAGCAATGTGAGCTTGTCTATATCATCGAAGTCATCTTGTGTGGGCACTTGTGCATGAGATTGCTCAACAGGTGCTGGAGTTGTTGGTTGACCAAGTGGAGGACAATTTAACTCCATTGGCAACATGTCCTGGTGTTGAGGTATATGAGTAGGAGCTGAATAAATTTGTTGTGGAACATAGTTGTGGCTCTCCTCTTCATACCTAAATCCCTGCATTGGATAACTAGAGGCAAACGATGAGATCTCAGGGTTGTTGCTCCTATATGACATATTCTGGTTTTCAGGCCACCCATGTGTGTAATTGTTTTGGTATGAGCTATGCTCTTGAGCGAAGCTCATGCCAAAACAATCTGAAGGGTAAGAGTTACCACGCTGACATTCAGCGGGCGAATGGCCCTGAAATCCACAAATATGGCAGGTAGGAGCAACATAAGGATGGCCTCTAGAATAAGGATCATAAGAGCTAGGCCTATCCTCAAAAACTAGTTCTCACTGCCGAGCTAAATCATCAAATCGATGGGAAATCTTACTTATCAGGTCTTGAATACTTTCCATGATGTTTGCACTGTTGCTCGCATAAGCATGATGATCTGAATAGTAAGCCATATCTGAGAAGATGCAATAACCTGCAGAATGACCAAGTAAAGAAAGAGAAAATAACTCGAACAAGGGTTAGGGGTTAGAGATATATCACATATATATAGCACAAAGGGAAAAACAAGAAAAACCTAGTCTATAGCCTAACAAAATCGCTCAACGCTATTCCCCGGCAACGGCGCCAAAATGATCTGTTGTAATATAGTGGGGTTTTTACGCCCCAAACTACGAGTATCGTGTTCTCCTTAGGGACTAGGTGACGACAACTATGCTCAGCTAAAGCTAGGTAACATGATATTGGGTGATGAAAATAGAAAATAAACTAACACTAACAAGAGTATCAATAAAGGAAATGACACAGAAACAAAGGGAGGTTCAGATTGTACTTTTAGTCTTTTTGGTATTATCGTTTTACTTGAGAAAGGAGACACTGACACAAGAATACAAATATGACCAAAGGGAAACAACAATACTAGAACACATATATTTATCTAACTAATGTGTGACAGAGAGAAGAAACAAGATAAAGGACATGGATGATAATGCTTCATGTCACAACAAATATTACAGGTACAGAGCTAATACAGAGACTGAAAATTAAATGATCACACAACTGACTACCACAAAGAGTAATTTCAATACAAAATAGAATCACAAGTAGTAATCTGAATTTATACAAACCACTAACTGAAATACATGCCCCATATATATAATTGTTTCACATCACACACATATGCATTTGTATCACACGAACAATAAACTGGACACCAATCATCGGCAAGTACAGAATATGTGTGACATATATAGCTAGTTCTTACACGTCAACAAAAGTGACACTAAATTATTCTACTTGTTGCAGATTAATAGAGAACAATCAAACAAGCACAAGTCTGAATAACACAAGGTCTAACACGTCTCTGATACATAGAAATTACAGAGAGAGAGAGAGAGAGAGAGAGCAGGATTGGGAAAGAAGGAGGAGCAGCAAGGTTTTTGGAAGATGAGGAGCATCAAGGGCATTTGAGAGAAGGTGCAGGAAGAGAGAGGAGCAGCGGCAGTTCAGCAGAGAGGCTAAGAGGAGAAACAGTAGTTGTAGTTCAGAGCAGCAGCGGCGTGGAGGGTTGAGAGAGCAGAAGGAGCACACTGAGAAGAGATAAGAAGAGCAAGAGCGGGGCAGTAGGGAGATCAAGAGAAAGAGCAGCAAGAGATTGAGAAAGAAGCAGCAGTAAGGGCATGGAGAGAAAGCAGAAGCAGGGGCGTGGAGAAGAGGTGCTGGTCGCGCGGCGGATCAGACAGGCCATCTGGTGGCTTGCGCGATCTGGTGCTGGTGATGGTGGATGGATGGCGTAGTGAAGATGTAGGCGCTGTAGTGTTCGGTGGTGAGGTGGCGGAGTTGGTGGCGCTGCTGGATGGATGGGTCGCGGAGGCGCACCACCACACCGGCCTGGCCGTGGCGGCGGCCGGAGGTGGAGAAGAAAGGGATCGGGGGAGAGAGATGAGATGCCAGGCCTGATGGGGAATGGAGGCGTGCTAGGGATTTTGATGCCCCATGATCTGATCTATCTTTTTTTTACTTTGGCCCTCCTCCTTTCTTCTTTCTTCCCAAGTAGATCCTCTCTTCTATAGTTGGCCCCCTGGCTACTTCGTTTCTTCTCGCACAAGTCCATTCTTCCTCCTCTTCTTCGTTCTCTTAGCCACTTAGTCCGGATCTTGAAGATTTATAGTGCCTTTGCGCACATTTCTGCAAAATAGACCAAAGACTACTAAATGATACTTTATATGATTTTCATGCAAATATTCAATATTTCACAGCAAGAATTGATGGTCATATCTCAATAAATAATATATTTCTATGCCAAAATTGTATATATGAAATGTGCTTATCAATAATCCGCCTGGTACCATTAGCCCTCACTTAAACCGCCATCTTGACTTGAGTAGCAATAGCCGGTTTAACGTGTATATATGCCTTGATTAAATCCCCCGGTTTAACACCGATTTGTACACATCAACCTTGAATTGTAAACCGGCCTTCACACTTCTTTTACAGTTTGTCTTCCAAAATGACCAAGCAATTCGCCGCTTGCAACTGGGTTCCTTCCCGGATCACAGAAACGCAAGTCAATGGATATGTTCTAACTGGCGCTTTGGCCAAGAAAAATGTCCTTCATTGGCGAGTCCCAGGCCCTGAATGCCCTCCTGAACCTCAAGACGGAGAAGTGATTGTGTTCATGCAGCATCTAGACCGGGGGTTTAGCCCTCCCGGATCAAAGTTTTTCCGGGATGTACTTTCTAGCTTCCAACTCCATCCTCAAGACATTGGACCAACTCTGTGTCCAACATATGCAATTTCCAAGTGTTATGTGAAGTTTACCTTCAAGAAGGACCAACTGTTGAGCTCTTCCGGGATTTCTTCCATTTAAACCGCCGAACTGAATTCTCTGACGGCCCCAATACTGAACTTGGTGGTGTATCGCTTTAGAAGAGGAAAGAAGTCGATTTTCCTCATGCCAAACATCACAACCATCCTAAAGACTCGAATCAAACATGGTTCTATTGTCAGAATACCGCCCCTGCTGATGAAAACCCTCTGCCGGGTTATCGTGCTCACCGGCTCAGTAATGGCCATCCACTGCCTCAACGGCTCACTGCCAAAGAACGACAAACTTATGCACCTCAACTTGCTAAGCTTCGGGCCTTCCTAGCAAACGGTTTAACCGACATTGACCTTGTTCGCTGCTGGGTTTCATGGGGTATCCTACCTTTAAGCCGCCGCACCAGGTTGATGCATGAGTATACCGGGGACATCAAGGACCCTCAACGGTATCATGAAATAGAGATGACTGATGATGAAGTCAATGAGTCTGTCAAGAAGATGCTGGATGAACCGATCGCCGAGTGCGGCAAAACTGGGCTGCATCCTTTTTATGCCTCCAACAAACCGCCAGCGGTAAATTTTTTAACCTTGTGCTTTTTGAACCGTCTCCGTTTTAACACTGTTCTAATAATCCCTTGTTTAATTTTACAGGCCAAAGATCCTTTCTAGAAGAGGAAAGCTCAAGACAAATCGGCGAGGGCTCCTTGTGCAAAAAGCAAAGTCACAAAGAAACCAGCCAAGAAGAAAACCGCCGAGTCCTCTGATCCGCCTGAAGATGTCGATGAATCGGAACAAGAGGTAGAACTTGACTCCCTTGGCTCATTTTTCGTACACCTTATTGACAATGACTATTACCAGGATGATGCGGAAGCCAGTCGTGCTGACCATGTAGAGGTAATCTCCCTTTCCTCCGATTCAGATCATGTGTCTGTTCAAAAACTTGGCCGTGCAGTTCGGAAAGTAAAATACTCTCACCCTCTTGCTCATTTGGATCCACAATTTTCTTTGAATACGCAGCAACCTGAAGACCGTCGCAAAACCCGGCACAATGGCCAGCAAGTCACTTCCTCCTGTTTACCAGACACTCCAAACCGGAAATGTCGTCCATAGGTCTCTTGCTCTTTTAATAAACCTTATCCCTTGGCGAGTTGCTTCGGATACCCACTTAATCCGTCTGATTCGAATTATCAGGTGACTTCCAATTCTTCATCTGGCAACTCATCAACCACCCAGATGCCTCCCCTCAAAACCGTCCCTGGGTAAGTATACTACCCTTCATCTTTTTTCTTCGTGTGTTGGTTTACCATACTAACCTTTGTTTGATATTGTAGTGCCAAAGCCCGACTGAGCAAGAAAGCCAAAACCAGTACCCCCACTGATGAAGTTGAACCGGAGAGGACCCTAGAAGGTGCTAGTAGAGACACTGATATTGTCATGGATGATTCTGCCCCACAAGGTCAAAACACTGATGCTGATCCGCCGAAAGCTAACCCGGCTACTCCTCATGTTGATCCATCAAGCCCGCATGCTAATCCTCCAAGTCTAGCTGCTGATCCGCCAAGCCTAGCCAGGGATATTGTCAATCCGCCAAGCCCGTCAAAAGGTGGCGATGATGATGTTATTATCACCGGTACTGGTCACACCGTCCCAGGCAATCCGGTTGCCTTATCAAAGCATTCTGCCAAGGAAGAATTTGTTGCTATGGGCAAGGGGAAAGAGAAGACAGATTTATTCAGCTATGTTAACCTTACTACCCAGGAGCTCCATTCCGGATTCCTAAACCGCCTATACACAAGCCGAGATTATGAGGTCGGTTTGGTGAACATGATGAAGGAGCGCTATGAGGTAATCTTCCAAACACTTTAATCTTTCTTGTTCTGTATATCAACTCCATTGTAGCCCCCAAGGGCCAGTTTGTCTCTTGAAGATAAACCGGGACTTTTTGGATAAAGAACACTTCAACTGAGTAGCCCCCAAGGGCCGTTTTATCTTATCAAGATGAACCGGGACTTCATGTTCCAAACTGTATTTTGTCAATTCCTTTGTCTTTTTACTTTCTAATCAAATACACATTAGCCCCCAAGTGCCAAGATTAATACTAGTATTGAGCCTTGGGACTTTGAATAATCAGCAGGAAAGAAGCAATCCGCATTAGCCCCCATGTGCCAAGTGTATAACTAGTTATATGCTTGGGACTTTGAGAAAAATATTATCATCTTCATCATCTGACTTTTGCAGGCCAATATAAACAACAAAGATTCCCAAATTGCTGATCTTCAAGAGAATATTAAGTCCCAGCAAGCAGAGACCTCCAAGGACAAAGATGAACTAAAAGGCGCTTTGACAGCCACGGAACAACTGAAAGATGGCTTAAAGACTGAACATGCCAACTGGGAAATTGAAAAGGCTGCTTTGTTGAAGCGGGCTGAAGACGCCGAGGCAGCTCTTAAACTGGTGGTAGAAGAGCTAACTGGGTTGAACATCACATAAATGCTATGACATCTACGATATTCGGTAAGTACCTTGTGTAAAGATCTTGATTAACCATCTTTGAAATATCCGGTTTAACAACGAATTCTTAAACCGTTACAGGTAGCCGTGTTGCTCATCTGGGCTCTGACATGCGAATGAAGCTGAAGGCAGCATATACGTTGATAGAGCAACTGTATACTAATGCCCAACGAGTTATCTGCGCAGTCTCATACAACAAACCGGCACCAACATTGATCAAGGATACACTAGCCAAATTGTCGATGACGCCGGCGCAGATAGAAGAAATGAAGCGATCTGCTGCCAGGGCTGGCGCTTTGTTAGCACTGACTCGGGCCAAAGCATGGATAACTGACCTGGATCCAGCTGATATCGCCAAGGGCTATCCGGGTGAACAAGAAAACGGGTCAGCATTCGATAATGAAGCCCTCAAAGCCCTAAGAAAGGAGATGCGTCCGCTGTCAAGCCAATTGGCTGAAGAAGCTAACTTGTCTGTTCATCGGTCCTTTTATGATGAAAACAACCAACGTGTTGATACTGCTGTGAAAGAAGTGTAGAATCTTATCCCGCCAATCCATAAGCACACTTATGCCCCTGACATTGAACCATCCAATCTTATAAGTGAAGAGGCTGTCTTTCAAGCTTTAACCCGGATTGACTGGACCACCATTGACTTCCAGCCACTGGGTGGGGAGGAGGAGGTTGAACCGACGCCAGAAGACCCATCAACCTCACGTCAACCTGGCGATGAGTCTTAATCCGGCAACCGGGTTGATTTTCACAGACTGTGTTCTGTGTAAAGAACAATCACTATTTTGGGCCTTAAAGCGCCTTGTAATAGGCTAGTTGGAATACTTTCATGTGTTGCCATCATGCACTGATACATGACTTTGTTTGATCCGCCATGATATTTGCAGCGCTGGCTTATATATCTTCATAATATTATGCAATCCTTGTGTCTGCATAAAAAAGATCTGTCCGGGCGGTTTACCGCCGGACGGGTCATAATGCCCAATACAAAACCTGGTAGATAACCAAGGTTGTAAAAATATCAAAAATAGATCATACCTGTGATACGAAATTATGCTGTTGGTTTACCAACTTGATTGTAGTAAGGGTGAAAACCCAACTCTTTTAGTGTTGATAACTCCCACCATGCAATGCTGGTGTGTAATAAGTCATACCGGGTTGCAATGAACACCGGATGATCAATACTGGCGACATGTAGTCAAAGCCAGACCGGGTTATGAAACACCGGTTTAATAATGAATATGGTCTGACAACTTGTAGTTGAAAGCCAAGCCGGGTTAACAAACACCGGGTTATTAGAATGCCTGATAGCCATACCGGGTCAATAGACACCGGTTCAACATAAAATATTATCAAAGGAGAAAAGATCTTAACAAAGGTAAATAAAACCGTGTAGTCGAGGCTTTTCAAGGGCTGCCAGGCCCAAATTCGAGGCTTTTCATGGGCTGCCAGGACGCTGAGTTAAACCATTTGACAAAGCCTTTTAAGATGGACCTCCAACTAACCAATCGTCATTTTAACTTTGACAAGTTCAGGGTCTGTATAAGATTGACTTGTCAAACGTTCGGCGGGTCATGCCAGGATTACCTGGATAGGAGTGGCTTACTTGATGAAGGCAGGTTAACCCAGGGTTTTAGGTGAATACACCAGGCTTCCAAGTCGTGCTTGATAGCATATTACAAGGGTCCTTTCAAACTCTTTGTTGCAGTGCACGAAGAGCCCCCAAGTAACTTTGTGAGCTATGCTCAATGGGTGCCTATGTTTGAGCTGTGAATAGCATCCAGACTCTCTTTGGCCCCTTGGGTGTGAAGCTCCCAAGCTGTATTATGGCGTGATAGCCGGTTTAACAGGCAGAACTCCGCTTTGTCAGCTGAAGCCCCCATGTAACCAAAAGATAATGGAAAAAACGGCAGAGGCCCTGCTTATAGCAAGGATGCCGGTTTATTATAATGATCATAATATATACGTTGTCAAAATATGTACATAAGAGGAGCCTATAGCTCAGGTGTAGTAAGGCTGAAGGAGAGCTATGTTCCACGGCCGCCGGGTCTCCTCCTTAGAACTGCGTGAGTCTTCTCGAATGTCAATGAGGTAGTATGATCCGTTGTGCATATTCTTGCTGACCACAAAGGGCCCTTCGCAAGTTGGGGATAACTTGTGCATATCGGTCTGATCCTGGATGAGCCGGAGCACTAAATCGCCTTCTTGAAAGGTTCTTGTTTTAACCCGGTGGCTGTGATAACGCCACAGGTCTTGCTGATAAACCGTCGAACGAGCCAAAGGCATGTCCCATTTCTCATCTAACAGGTCCAGTGCCTCCTGGTGCGCTTGCTCATTGTCCACTTCAACATAATTGGCAACCCGGGGCGAATCATGACGAATATCACTTGGGAGGACTGCCTCTGCCCCGTAAACCATGAAGAAAGGTGTATAACCCGTAGATCGGTTTGGGGTGGTGTTTATGCTCCATAACACAGACGTTAATTCTTCCACCCAACAACCCGGCGTCCGTTTCAAAGGAACCATAAGCCGGGGCTTGATACCCTTCAAGATTTCTTGATTAGCTCTCTCAGCTTGACCATTAGACTGGGGGTGAGCTACGGACGCTACATCAAGCCGGATGTGCTCTTGTTGACAAAATTCCTCCATCTCATCTTTGGAAAGGTTCGTACCATTATCTGTAATGATGCTATGTGGAAAACCAAAACGGAAGATCACTTTCTTGATGAATTGAACCGCCGTGGCTGCGTCACATTTGCTTACTGGCTCTGCTTCAACCCACTTAGTAAATTTGTCAACCGCCACCAAGAGGTGGGTCTTCTTATCCTTGGACCGCTTAAAAGGACCCACCATATCAAGCCCCCAAGTAGCAAACGGCCAAGTGATTGGAATCATTCGTAGCTCTTGAGCCGGAACATGAACTCGACGAGAAAACTTCTGACAAGCATCACACCGCTTTACCAGGTCCTCAGCATCAACATGAGCTGTCAACCAGTAAAAACCATGACAAAAAGCTTTAGCAACCAAGGATTTTGAACCGGCATGGTGACCACAGTTGCCTTCATGGATTTCAAGCAAGATGTCTTGGCCCTCCTCAGGAGAAACACAATGTTGGAATACGCCTGAAACACTGTAGCGGTGTAACTCGCCATTGTGAATAACCATGGACTTGGATCGCCGGACTATCTATCTAGCCAGAACTTCATCTTCTGGTAACTCGTCTTGGTTCATATACGCCAGATATGGAACCGTCCAATCCGGAATTATATGTAAAGCGACAACCAACTGTGCCTCCAGATCAGGAATAGCCAAATCCTCCTCTGTGGACAACTTTACAGACGGGTTATGCAGGATATCCAGAAAGGTATTGGGCGGCACTAGTTTACGTTGAGACCCCAGTCGGCTTAAAGCATCTGCTGCTTCGTTTTTGCACCGATCAATGTGCTCAACCTGATAACCTTTGAAGTGACCAGCCACAACATCCACCTCTCGCCTATAAGCCGCCATGAGGGGATCCTTAGAGTCCCAAGTGCCAGAAACTTGTTGAGCCACCAGATCAGAATCTCCAAAGCAGCGAACCCGACTTAAGTTCATTTCCTTGGCCACATGGAGACCGCGGAGTAAGGCCTCATACTCAGCTGCATTGTTAGTACAAGGAAACATTAAGTGGAGAACATAACAAATTTTATCACCTCGAGGGGAAGTAAGGACAACTCCAGCCCCCGAGCCTTCCAACTGTCTGGACCCATCAAAGTGGATAGTCCAGTATGTGCCGTCCGGTTTGTCTTCTGGTGCCTGCAACTCTGTCAAGTCGTTGATGAAATCCACAAGAGCCTGGGACTTGATGGTTGTGTGAGGCATGTATTTCAAATCGTGTGGTCCAAGCTCAATAGCCCATTTAGCAACCCGGCCAGTTGCCTCCCTATTCTGGATTATGTCCCCTAAAGGAGCAGAACTGACCACTGTAATGGGATGGCCCTGAAAGTACTATTTAAGCTTCTGACTTGCCATGAAAACCCCATATACTAGCTTCTGCCAATGCGGATATCCTTGCTTTGACTCAATTAACACCTCACTGATATAATAAACCGGCCGTTGAACCGGATATTCCTTCCCAGCCTCCTTGCCTTCCACCACAATGGCTACACTGACAGCCCGAGCATTAGCAGCCACGTATAATAACAGTGGTTCCTTATCAACTGGAGCAGCAGGAACTGGCGGTTCAACCAGCTGTCTCTTCAAGTCCTCAAACACCGCATTAGCTGCGTCACTCGAGAAAAAATTGTCTGTTTTCTTCAACATCTGATACAGAGGTATCACTTTCTCTCCCAACGGCTGATAAACCAGCTTAGGGCTCCAATTTGACCCGCCAGTCATTGAACATCATTGATACACTTCGGTTTAGCCAAGGATGTAATCGCTTTGATCTTTTCTGGATTAGCCTCAATGCCTCTGTTAGACACCAGAAAGCCTAAGAGCTTGCCTGCTGGAACACCAAAAACATACTTGTCCGGATTGAGCATCCTTTTATAAACCCGAAGATTGTTAAAGGTCTCCTTGAGGTCATCTATCAATGTCTCCTTCTTCCTGACTTTACTACAATGTCATCCATGTAAGCATGAACGTTGCGCCCAATCTGAGTATGAAGACAATTCTGCACACAACGTTGATAGGTTGCCTGGGCACTCTTGATCCCAAAGGGCATAGACACCTAGCAGAAGGCTCCAAAGGGAGTGATGAAGGCTGTCTTCTCCTGGTCCTTAACTGCCATTTTGATATGATGATAACCAGAATAAGCATCCAAAAAACTCAAATGCTCACAACCCGCCGTAGCATCTATGATCTGATCAATACGCGGGAGAGCAAAAGGATCTACTAGACAAGCTTTGTTCAAGTCTGTGTAATCCACACACATACGCCAAATGCCATTCTTCTTAAGAACTAGCACCAGATTAGCCAGCCACTCCGGATGAAAAACTTCAATGATAAACCCAGCGGCCAACAGCCGAGCTACTTCCTCTCCAATGGCCTTGCGTCGTTCCTCATTGAAGCGGCGAAGAAACTGCCTGACCGGTTTAAACTTGGGATCAATATTGAGAGTGTGCTCAGTGAGTTCCCTCGGTACACCTGGCATGTCAGAAGGCTTCCATGCAAAAATGTCCCGGTTCTCATGGATGAACTCGATGAGCGCGCTTTCCTATTTTGGATCCAGATTTGTGCTGATGCTAAACTGTTTGGATGAATCGCCAGGAACGAAATCAACAAGTTTAGTCTCATTAGCCGGTTTGAATTTCAAGGTCGGTTCATGCTCTGTGGTGGGCTTCTTCAGAGGAGTCATATCCGCCAGATCAACATTGTCCTTGTAGAACTTCAACTCTTCTATGGCACAAACTGACTCAGCATAAGCCGCATCACCCTCTTCACAGTCCAAAGCGATCTTACTACTCCCGTGCACCGTGATGGTCCCCTTATGACATGGCATCTTGAGTTGTAAGTAGATATAACAGGGCCTTGCCATGAACTTTGCATAAGTCGGTTGTCCAAACAGGGCGTGATATGGGCTCTGGATTTTCACCACTTCAAAGGTCAATGTTTCTGACCTGGAATCATGCTCATCACCAAACACCACTTCCAAAGCTATCTTGCCAACTGGGTATGCCGATTTACCTGGTACTACACCATGGAAAACAGTGTTTGACGGTTTAAGACTTTTATCTGTCAATCCTATGCGACGAAAGGTTTCATAATGCAGGATGTTGATGCTGCTTCCTCCATCCATAAGCACCTTGGTGAATTTATAACCTCCCACCTGAGGTGCCACCACTAAAGCCAGATGACCCGGATTGTCAACCCGGGGCGGATGATCCTCTCTGCTCCACACAATGGGCTGCTCGGACCAACGTAAGTAATGGGGCACCACCGGTTCAACAGCATTAACTGCCCTCTTGTGAAGCTTCTGATCGTGCTTACAAAAGCTAGTGGTGAAAACATGATACTGCCCGCCATTCAACTGCTTTGGGTGACTCTAAAAACCTGATTGCTGCTGATTCCCCTGATTATTCTGTTGGTTGTTACCACCTTGGTTGTTCTGGTTGCCCTGATTATTCTGAAATCCAGAGTTTGAACCGCCGCCACCATGAAAACTTGGACCTGAACCACCCGACAGACCCTGATCATACCGGAAGAGATCAGAGTTTTTGAACTCCTTCATAATGAAACAATCCTTCCAGAGATGTGTTGCTGGAACCTCCTTGGTCCCGTGCTTTGGGCAGGGTTGGTTTAACAGACGCTCCAGATTCATACCTCCACCACGCTGGGGCGGTTTACCCTTACGATGTTGCATATTGCCCTGCACATTGGTGTTAGCCACAAAATCTTAATTATCTGCTTTGTGCTTACCATTGCTCCCATGGCTCCCTTGATTGTGCTGCTATCCCTTCGCACCGCCGTACTTCTTTCCCTTCTCCGGTTTCTCCTTGTCAGAATCGGGATCCTTGGTATTATCAGAATCGACATATTTAACCAAGGCTGCCATGAGTGTTCCCATGTCATTGCAGTGGCGCTTGAGCCGTCCCAACTTCATCTTCAGTGACTTAAACCGGCAATTACGCTCCAATGTTAGGATCACCGTGCCAGCCGTAATGCGGTCCGACGAATGCAAGACTTCTGAAACCCGACGCACCCAATGGGTTGTTGACTCGTTCTCTCCTTGGACACAGGCATCTAGATCCACAATGGACATGGGTTGTTTGCATGTGTCCTTGAAGTTTGCTATAAACCGGGCCTTCAATTGGTCCCATGATCCGATGGAGTTGGCGGGCAGGCTCTTTAACCAAGTGCGGACTGTCTCTTCCAACATCATGGTGAAGTATTTTGCACATGCCGCTTCATCCACATCTAGCATCTCCATTGCCATCTCATAACTTTCAACCCACACCTCAGGAGGTTGATCAGCGGTATAATTAGGAACCTTACGTGGACCCTTGAAATCCTTGGGCAATCGCACATTACGGAGAGCCGGGATAAGACACGACACTCCCCAGCAGCTAAAGGCAAGCCCGGTCCCTCGCTCTACTAACGCTGCTGGCTGAACTGGGGCGGGTTGATGATGACCCGCGTGCTGTGCTGCTAATGCAGCCTCGCTTCGCGCTCTGCCATTATCCACCACATCCTGAGCATTCGCCCCACCGTGCACTGGATTGGGCCCTTGAGGGGCATTACGGCACCGCGCACTGCTGGACACCTCCGGTTCATCTATGTGCCTGCTATAACTTTTGCTCGGACGGGGGGTTGAATGAATTCTGTCTCGACTATAGGAATAAGCATGCTGCTGCACAACAGCGGTTTGAAGAAGATCCCTGGCCCGCCACATCTCAATCGCCGCCAGTGAATCGCCCTCCATCGGAATAGCTGCCAGGCGAGATGCCAGAGCAATCATGTTATCCAAAGGGCTAGAAAAATGACCCGGTGGTGTTGATACATATTGCGGCGGGTTATCTATTTGTCGAGGTGGGTCCGTCATCCGTGGTTGATCCGGTGCTGCCCTAGGTGCCTCGGTCCGGTTTTACTGCTGCCGGATTACTCGGCCCAGCCCCCGGCGTATTGAAGAGGTTCAGTCCTTCGTAGACCTGCGGTAGACGAGACCGATACTTCCTTCATCACTTCATTTGACGTGTTTTGATCCAACATAAGCTGGTAATTCTGCGCTTGGATCTGTTGTGACTGGGCATCTAAAGCGGCCCGTTCTTCAGCCATCCTAACTTCCTCAGCTGCCAGGTCCTCCTTAGCCCGTGTTATCTGGTCCTTTAGTTTGGTAACCTCCGCATTATGCTGATCTTGCGTCTCCGGGGTAACTGCCATGGTTAACAAGGTCGCCCAGGCATCCAACAAACCGGAGAGAACTTGAGCTGGTCGGCGCGCCGGGCCTCCTGCCGCGGCTGCTGATCTGGACGTCATTGCTGCTGTAGATGAAGATTGCAAGGTGGGCTGTGTGCCGGCCATGAAGACTGCAACCCGGTTCGGCGGTTCAAAGGGGTCCAAAATATTATTTCCATCGGAATAGCCCCCAACCGGCCGTCTTGCAATTGGTACAGTGACTCGGTTTCACCAGTGGACGACTTGCCATCTGAGTAGATGTCCGTCTCGCCATCAGACACCGGTTCATATTCTGCACCATGGATGAATCCTACGAACGCACGCTTCATGGCAGGCTGAACCCGAGAAGGACTCGCACGCTGAGCCGTCTCGACAAGGTCGGTGGAGATGTCCGGCTCAGGGCCCGGTTCGCCGATCTTGCTGATGAAAACATGAATTCCGCCAAAGGGGACCCGGTACCGATACTCGATTGAGCCGGCCTCAGGGCCCCATCCTTCATCGTCGATGTAGAGCTTGCCGCGACGACTCTTGGTCATCCGGCCAACCGCGTACCCCTTGAATCCTTCAAAGCTGCCCTTCAAGAACTCGAAACCATCATGTGATAGCCCCACGGTGGGCGCCAACTGTCGTGGAAATATCACGTCAGATGTCCTAACGGAAGGGCTTAGTCGTGGAGCCATCGCAATGAGATTAGCTTGAAGGGGTTAAACCGGACAATTGACACGAGAGTTTTATACTAGTTCGGCCCCTTACAATGAAGGTAATCACCTACGTCTAGTTGTGATGGAATTGATTGGGTTTTGATGACCAGGGAGCGAATACGCCTTGCCTGAGTCTCGAGTTGTTGTTTCTTGTCCCTGAACCACCGCCGGGTCGTCCCTTTATATACACAGGTTGACGCCCGACCGGTTTATAGAGTCCCGAGGCCGACTCATACAAGTGTCCGGCTCTGTCTCTCCCTTTTCCCTAACTTACAATACAAGTTATACAACTATGGTGGTTTACCATTATGGGCCCTAATCCACCTTTGGGCTCTGGGCCTCTAAGCTTTATCAGTACAACGCCATCTTCTTTGTCTTCATGGGCTTCAGTATAGTTGAGCACGAACCGGCCCCTCCCGGGCGGTTTACACTCAGTAGTTATATCCTCAACACTAATGGTAACAGGAGACTGGGGACATGATGTTTTACCCAGGTCCAGGCCCTCTCGATGGAGGTAATACCCTACTTCTTGCTTGATTGATCTTGATGATATGAGTATTACAAGAGTTGATCTACCACGAGATCATAGAGGCTAAACCCTAGAAGCTAGCCTATGGTATGATTGTTGTTGTCCTACGGACTAAACCCTCCAGTTTATATAGACACCGGAGGGGGCTAGGGTTACACAGAGTCGGTTATAGAGAAGGAGATCTACATCCGAATCGCCAAGCTTGCCTTCCATGCAAAGGAGAGTCCCATCCGGACATGGGACGAAGTCTTCAATCTTGTATCTTCATAGTCCAACAGTCCGACCAAAGTACATAGTCCGGCTGTCCGGATACCCCCTTATCCAGGAATCCCTCAGTAGCCCCTGAACCAGGCTTCAACGACGATGAGTCCGGCGCGCAAATTTTCTTCGGCATTGCAAGGCAGGTTCTATCTCCGAGTACTCCAAGATAAATTCCGAACACAAGGACCGTGTCCGGCTCTGTAAGATAAATTTCATATACCACCGTAGAGAGAATAATAATCCACAAATCTAATCTACTGACAACTCTTCGTAGCGTGACATCATGATGCGGCCCGGCTTTTATTCTAACCATTTTTTATAACCAGCCACCGCCCACATTGCGAGGCGGTTTCTTAGGCACGTCTTGTCAAGCAGAGATCGTGTCCCCCTTATCACGGGATTCTCATCAATACGGGTGTCGGTAACCCAACCGCACCACCAAACGCGGTGAGTGGGGAACGAAAAGGTTTTATCAGGAAAGCAGGGAGGCGCAGAGTTTTATTGTCTTTATAAAGAGGAAAGGTCTCTCCCTTTTTACCCACATCTTCTCTGTCTGCTCGTCCATTCTCTTTCGCCTGAGCCCTAACGCCCGAGTGTTCATCTTCTCCACCATTGAGGGTTCTTCCGAAAATGTCCGGATCCAGAGGAGGAGGCAAGTGGATGGCCTCTACTGTCGAGGATAAGGACATCAAAAAGCTTTGGGAGGCCGGGTACCTGGCCCAGAAGATCGGCCACCGCCTTCTGGCGGCGGGACAGATTGTCCCTACTCCAGAGTCCCATGAGAGGGTCGTATTCCTTCCTCATTTTGTCTGCGGGCTAGGGTTTCCCCTTCACCCATTTGTTCGCAGCGTCATGTATTATTATGGGATCGATTTCCATGACCTATCCCCAAATTCCTTCCTCAACATCTCGACGTTTATTGTCGTGTGCGAGGCCTTTCTCCGCCTCGCGCCACACTTCGGCTTATGGCTGAAGATCTTCAGTGTGAAGCCCAAGGTGGTGAACGGTGAGCACGCCGAGTGCGGAGGTGCCATGGTGAGCAGAATGCCCAAGGTCACATGGCCAACAGGTACCTTCAATGATTCCGTCAAGGAGTGGCAGCAACAGTGGTTCTATATCACTGAACCGCGCGACAAAAAGTGGGCCACTGTTCCCGAGTTCTGATCCGAAGCCCCTTTGCGGCTTATGTCCTAGCCCGAGAAGGGCTTGAACTGGTCCTCATCTGACGAACTATCGATGATCCAGACACGCGTCAAAGGTGTGGAAGATAAGGCCATCAAGCTTGCTGATGTAGTCCAGGTGATGTTGGTCCGCCTGGTTCTTCCCTGTCAGCGCCGAGCCTGCCATTTGTGGGAGTATGACCCGGCCGAGCACCAGACCCTGCGAGAGCTTTATGGCTCGTCACACAAGGACATCTGGAAGGTGCTTTTTAAGTCCGGCAAACCATGGCCGGACTCCGCTGCGGACCGCGGGTACCAACTGTCCAGCCCCGCGAGTCCAGTAAGTAGTTATTATGTTTTCCCATCCATATGTTTAATTATTATATCCCAGGGAAGGTGCCCTAACGCGCATCCCATAATCATTTTAGGGATGGACAAAGAAGGCGGGGCGGATACATTGTTCGGCCCCGCTGCCAGAAGAACCGGCCGGACCACTTCTGACGAAGATGCTGGTCCCAGCGCCTTACAAGGCGCCAAAGAAAGAGGCCCATAAAGAGGCCAAGGAGACTAGGGGCGGCCTGCGTCGTCGTGGGGCTTCGGATACAAAATCCAAAGACTCCAATACCCCTCTCTCCTCTGAAGAGGAAGAGGAGGAGGAAGATGAGTCCCCCAAGGGGGGAGGAAAGAAAAGGACGACCTCCTCATCTCTAGAGGCCGAATTGCCTAAGAGGGGAAAAACTCCCCTACCAGAGGCGTCCACTACGGCTACCGACAGTAGCCGGAGTGGGATCCCAGGGCCCAGCCCCTGGAAAATTCGTAAGTGCACAAAATCCGAACACGTCTATGCTTCCTAGATTACCAAGGCACAAATTAATTGGTGCCATACTTTTTGCAGCCCGGCCAGGTCTCGTGCCGAACAGTCCTCATCGGAGGATTCATTGGGCTTAGATGCCCTTGAGAGCGAGACACCTCCGAGGGCCCCTTCCCCGAAGCTCGGACATGACACCGAGGTGTCGTCCCAAAACGAGCTAAACCAGGAGGGGTGTACCTCAGGGGCTGGATACACGGGAGCGGCGGATCCACTAAGTGTCGATTGCGGGGGCGACATTGGATTCGGCCCACAGCCGGACACAGCCCCAGAGACCTTTGAGGCTCCGGGTTCAGGCCGGCAGCTCCCCTTGACTAGAGGAGGTGATCCTTCTCCACCGGCAACCTCTGCCCAGCCAGAGGTGCCAGGCAGCTTATTGACAGTGCTAAAGAGCGGTTCCATCGTTGATGAACATCGCGCCCTTATGGGCATGGTAATTGAGAAGGTTCAGGCCGCTGAAAGTGGACTGAATGAATCCTGCATCAGCCTTATAAAAGGCTTGGAGGTAAGTTTTTTAGGAGATTTGTCATAGCATAGATAGTAGCCCCTGATACACTGTCCGGTGAAAGGTGGAACCGGACATGGGATCAAATTTCCTCCCTTAGGAGACTCAATGACATGTATCTTTTCTTTTATAAACAGGCGTCTGCAGTGACTGCCGCCTCTCATACTACAGAAGTATCCGAACTGAAACAGAGTCTGGAGTGGGCCGAAGAAGAACTTGGTCGGGTGAAGAAGCAGTTGGAGGACAATCAAGGTATGTCGAAAACCTTGTTAAGTTTAGCACAATTAAGTAGGCATGCCTAATGAAGGTATATATACTGCGTGCTCTAGGGGTGAGTGCCGAAACTGAGGCATTGAAGAAGGTTGTGGCCTTAGCCGAAAAGAAGGCAACCGCAAAATAGGCCCTTCGCAAGAAGCATGAGGCCAGGGTCGTTGAAGCTGAACAAGAGCTTCAGGAGGCCATGCAGAAAAGCGAGACTTTGGAGCAGAGTCTATCATTAAAAGAATCCGAACTTGCCCAAGCTCTTCAAGCCGCAACTAATGCTCGGGAGGAAGCCCAAGGTGCTCTGAAGGATATTTAGGAGGCGAGGAAGATTGCGGGTGGTAAGGTTTTTCCCTATTTCAAAGCGATTGTTTATGCCGTAGCGGGAAAAAATCAAGTTGACAAATGGACTTCTGATTTTTTCAGGGGCGTTTGCGGATCTTCTGCGCAGCATATCTGATGCTGCCCAATTCTATCAAGATGAGGAGAAGAAGATTGTGGAAAAGCTGTTCTGGTTGCAGTACTTGGCGCTGAATTATCCGATGCCATTCGTCAATCAGCTGGTCGAACTGCACCAGGCGGCCGAACTAGCCATGAAGGATCTAATTATCCGGTTGTGGCTTGCCGAGCCTATTCCGAGCAGTTACTTTGGGCTCGTGAAGCGAATTGTGAGTGCTTGTCCTCGGCTTGACACCATTAAGAGGTCAGTTTGTATAGAAGGTGCGCGAATGGCATTTGCCCGTGTTAAAGTGCATTGGGGGAAGCTAGATGCTGAAAAGTTGATGACCGAGGGACCACCCGAAGGGAAGGAGCATCGCAAGCCCAAACTATATTATGATAGTGTCCTAAAAGGAGCCCGCCTTGTGGCGGAGCAATGTACCAAAGACATTGTATTTCCATGAAGGCAATTATGTTGTCCTTTGCAAGGCGGAACAAAGTCACCTTTATTTATGTATTTGCCTATTATAAGAAAGTTTTTCTTCCTGTGCGGCCGTTTTATATGTTAGTCTTGAGAGTTGGCTAGTCGTCGGCTTCTGCCCCCACATAGGAAATACGGGGGTGTTCGGGATACACCTGAACACTCTTTACCCCATTCTTGGGTCCATAAAGGAGGTGTTCAGCACAGTGAACCAGGCAATCAGACTATGGGGCTTTATCACTCTCACTTAGCCATAGGAATTCGAGTATGGTAGGCGCAGCCCCTGGTGTTCGGAAGACCGCACGAGGGACTCTAACAACACCTGATCGGTAGACCGATCCGTCGCACTTCTGCATTTTATGATGGCATTATGCGAAATAAATCTTTAAAGATTTTACAACCTCTCGAACAGCTGACCAGCTCTCGCCTTATCATGACAGTCAATTTTTGACTTTCTCTACTGAGGTGCTCGTCCAGAAGAACCGGGACACAATCGCAGTAGTTCTCCCAACGCTACCTTAGCCGATATTGTGGAATGTAAGGTACCAAAACAAGGGAGCCGGGAAAACCCAACTAATGTCCCAAGACATGATTCGGAGCTGATGCATATAATGCTTTAAGTTTGGGGTGCCGAGCGACCGAGAAGGTGGTCGGACTTTGTTGCCATGGTGCGGGTATAATGAAGCCCCTTGGCGTTTTAAGGCATAACACGATATTCGGATGCCCTTTATGACTAAAAATGTCAATGATAAATGATAGCGGATACGTGTCATATAACTCTACGTGATGTATTTAAGTAATACGTTTATGCGTATGGGTACTGTTCATGTTGTAAAAAGGAGGTATGATGGCGTACCCTATGTATGAATCCGAGGTGTGTCCGGATTGCCTTCGGAGTATATGTTCAAAGATTCCCCCTTTGCACGTCCGAGCTGATTTCCGGGCGCCAGTACTATTATCCGAAAATGAGATCATGCGGGAAAAATGCTGAGAGACGTGTGCGTACCATGAAGCGGTTGAGCCACAGGGCGTGACCCTTCCCAACTTTACGCCGGGGTGTTTGGCTGGCGTCTGTTCGAGCCGAGCTAGCTTTTCATGAAGCAGTTTAGACTCCTTTATTGGTGTCCGAGGGGTTGGCTGCTGAATCGAGGTTCGGCAGGGTGGCACAATTCACTGCTTCCGTGGCCGTATGCTTTTCGGCGCCGAAGTGGGGTCAGGTCGTGCCCGTAATTGTGACTATGTCACGTGGGCCTGGTATGGTACCATGTTGAATCTAGCCAATGTGGTTCGCCCCAGCGATAGTGTCGAAGACTGACTCTTCGGCATGGTGATCATTCGGTGATCCGGAGACAACCTCTAGCGTGGTATTTTATAGCGCTCACCGTATTTGATTGAATAAGAGTTTCTCTTCCTCTGCGTTGCATTGCTTTGAGACCCCTTTATTGTTTTTGGTGTATGATCGGCTGGCGTGTTTGAAGAACCGTCATTCTCTATTTGTATGTTTAGCTGCCGATCCTTGTTTACCGTGGATTTGGCATGGGCGATCGAGGATGCGGTCCAGTCCGGATGGGCCTAAATTGCTTCACTGAAGTGGCTTTTTCCATTGACCGGACTGGGGGCCGCGGAATCCGGTGTTGACTGCCGTCTCGCGTGCATCATTATTAGTCTTAGGACGCTTATGTTTGTTGCGTCGATGTTGATGTGTGCTATATCTGGCCTCTGATGTGCCAGGGGTGTTTGCTTTATTGCTGTGAGACAACCAGCTATCTTCGCCCGCGCAGAAGTCGGTAATGAGTCTTGTTAGGGCTGCCATGGACTTTGGTTTCTTGTGGCCGAGGTGTCGGGCGAGCCACTCATCCCGAATATTGTGTTTGAAGGCTTCTATGGCTTCAGTGTCTGGACGGTTGGCGACTTGCTTCTTTTTAATAGGAACCTGGTCCAGAGTCTCCTGGCTGACTCTCCGGGCTGTTGGGTAATGTGACCTAGGTCATCAGCATCCTGTGGTCGCCTATAGGTACCTTGGAAGTTGTTGAGGAATGCATCCTCAAGATTTTCCCAGCTGTCGATGGAGTTTGCCGGCATGCCATCCAGCCACTGCCTGGATGGTCTTTTAAGCTTAAGGGGGAGATACTTGATGGCACATAGATCATCACCGCGGGCCATGTGAATGTGGATACGGAAATCTTCGATCCATACCGCGGGGTCTAGTGTGCCATCGTATGATTTGATGTTGACGGGTTTAAACCCTTCTAGGAATTCGTGATTCATTACTTCATCAGTGAAGCAGAGGGGGTGTGTGGCACCTCTGTGTCGGGCTATGTCACGACGCAGTCCGACTAAATCTGGTCGGTTATGTTCGGCCCGGCCGGCCAGATTACTAGTGTATCCGGCATGACGATCATCTTCATGTGCTGTGGCACGCCCCTGTGATCCGTAAATTGATCTTGGTTGTCCTGCATTGTTTTCCAATATATCTCGCAGGTCCTGCGTATTGCCCCGAGCCACGGTGAACTGGTGTGGGGGTGCGGGCTGGTATTTGGTCTGGTACGCCATTTTATCCCGGCCATGATGTGGTCGGACAGCCTTGTTTTGTGCTGGTAGTGTAGGCTCTACGACCTCTTCCTCTATCTGAGGTAGCAACTTATGTTTTGGGTAACCCTAGGTAGGGGGCTCGAGTCCGTATTCCTCGGCCGCTAGGACCTCAGTCCATCTGTCTGCGAGCAGGTCTTGATCAGCTTGGAGCTGCTGCTGCTTCTTTTTTAGGCTTCTTGTAGTGGCTATAAGCCGGCGCTTAAAGCGCTCCTGCTCTATGGGATCCTCCGGTACGTTGAATTCGTCGTCACCGAGGCTCACCTCGTCTTTGGAGGGAGGCATGTAGTTGTCGTCCTCCAAGTATCCGTCCGTCGCCTGTTCATCTGGGCTGACCTGCCCGTGTTCTTGTTCGGCCTGCTCGAAGGTAGGCTGATCAAGATTGTATTCCTCTTTGGCGCCATCTGGATTGTTTTATTCTCCAGCGCTGGTGTTGCTATGGCGGGGCTTAGAGCGGCGCCGATGACGCCCGTGCTTTGATTTCTTCCCTGAGGGGTTATCTGTTGCCTCGTCGCCATTGTTTTCTTTGGGGGTGTCCACCATATATATATCATATGAAGAGGTGGCGGTCCAGCGCCCTATGGGCGGTGGTTCCTGTTCTTCCCCAACATCATCGTCTATACCGTCGATGTCTTCGGAGTCAAAGTTAAGCACGTTGGTCAAATCATAGACCGTGGCTATGAAGTGGGTGGTGGGTGGGTAACGAGTTTCTTCGTCGCCTGCTTCCCACTCAAGCCGGACATAGTTCGGCCAAGACTCTCCTGACCGAAAGAGAGAGACCTTAATGAGCTTAGCATATCGGCTAAGGGGGAGTGCTGAAAGATGTCCGCGGCGGTGAACTCTATTACTAGAACCCAATCGGGCTTGATGTGCTCGGGCACTCGCTGTTCGGAACCCACATCCGGACACAGGTTCGGGGGTCCAGTGACGCAGATCCCCTTAACGGCGAAGTCTGTGTTCGGCTCTACCGCCGAAGATTATACGGCCTCCATGGTGGGGTTCATCCAACCGTCCTCGGTCGACGTGATCTGCCCCATATTTAGGTCCGAAGCGACTGCAGGGGCGATATCCCGAATATTGTCCGGTAGCAGGTTTAAGTCATGCTCATCAGGACTGTTCATCACTCCTGATGTAGGCCCGAATCCGTCGAAGATCAAGTCTCCGCAGATGTCAGCCGTGTAATTCAAGTTCCCAAACCTGACCTGATGGCCAGGGGCGTAGCTGTCGATCTGCTCTAGATGGCCAAGCGAGTTGGCCCGCAGTGCGAAGCCGCCGAACACGAAGACTTGTCCGGGGAGAAAAGTCTCGCCCTGAACTGCGTTGTTGAAGGTTGGGGGAGCCATCGAGCCTTACATCGACGACACAGAGGGACTCTCAATTAAAGCACCAATGTCGGTGTCAAAACCGGCGGATCTCGGGTAGGGGTTCCCGAACTGTGCGTCTAAGGCTAATGGTAACAGGAGACTGGGGACACGACGTTTTACCCAGGTTCGGGCCCTCTCGATGGAGGCAATACCCTACTTCCTGCTTGATTGATCTTGATGATATGAGTATTACAAGAGTTGATCTACCACGGATCGTAGAGGCTAAACCCCAGAAGCTAGCCTATGGTATGATTGTTGTTGTCCTACGGACTAAACCCTCCGGTTTATATAGACACCGGAGGGGGCTAGGGTTACACAGAGTCGGTTACAGAGAAGGAGATCTACATCTGAATCGCCAAGCTTGCCTTCAACGCAAAGGAGAGTCCCATCCGGACACGGGACGAAGTCTTCAATCTTGTATCTTCATAGTCCAATAGTACAGCCAAAGTACATAGTCCGGCTGTCCGGATACTCCCTTATCCTGGAATCCCTCAGTCGGTGAATATCTCGCAATGATTACCGACAAGGTAATCTCGCAACTGTTTCAGTGCATGTATAACAGCAGCAAGCTTGAGGTCATGAACTGGATAGTTCTCTTCGTGAGGGTGCAATTTACGAGAGGCATAAGCAATCACTTTACGCTCCTGCATTAGGACAGCGCCTAGGCCTTGACATGAAGCATCACAATAAATGACGAAGTCCTTGTTAGTATCTGGAGGAGCAAGCACTGGGGCAGAAGTCAACTTGTCTTTGAGCGATTGGAAACTTTCCTGACACTTTTCTGTCCACTCGAACTTGACGCCCTTATGCAACAGGTTAGTCAGAGGTCTAGCAATCTTGGAGAAGTTCTCGATGAATCGACGGTAGTAGCTGGCGAGTCCGAGAAAACTTCTGACTTGCTTGACATTCTTCGGAGCAGTGCAATCGAGAATAGCCTGAACTCGCTCGGGGTTGACGGCAATACCATCCTTGGAGATGACATGCCCAAGATAGGTTACTACGGGAAGCCAGAATTCACACTTGGAGAACTTGGCATAGAGTTGATGCTCTCTATTCTTTTCTAGAACAAGACGAAGATGTTCACCATGTTCTTCTTCATTCTTGGAATATACAAGGATATCATCTAGATAAACCACGACAAATTTGTCGAGGTATTCCATAAAGATATAGTTCATCAGACGAGAGAAGGTGTCTGGAGTATTGGTTAATCCAAAATACATGACGGTGTACTCGTATGAACCATAGCAAGTCACAAATGCGGTCTTTGGGATGTCCTCTTCACAAACACGGATCTGGTGGTAACCCAAACTCAAGTTGAGTTTAGAGAACACTGACGAACCAGCCAGTTGATCATACAGATCATTGATCCGAGGAAGAGGATATTTGTTTTGAATGGTAGCTTGGTTAATAGGACGGTAGTCTTGGACTAATCAGTTTGTCCCATCCTTCTTCTTGACAAAGAGAGAAGGTGCTCCCCAAGGAGAGCAACTTGGGCGAATGAAACCACTTCGCAGAGACTTGTTGATTTCCTCCTTAAGCTCAATGAGTTCATGCAACGGTATCTTGTAGGGCCGTTTGGCTATAGGAGTGGTGCCTGGTTTCAAGTCGATGATGAATTCGACAGCTCTAGCAGGAGGGATCCCTGGAAGCTCTTCAGGAAAGACATCGAGGAATTCGTGCACGAGGGGAATGTTTTCAATGCCTTCGAGTGGTGTAGCATTCAATGCATTCAGCGCATAAAGCCTTGCCTCAGCATTCTAAACTAGACGAGCATTATAGCTTATAATTTCATCGGAAGGGTGTACCCGATTGACAGTCTTAGTGGCGCAAACTATGGAAGCAGTATGCGCTTTCAACCAATCCATACACAAAATGAGATCAATGCTACATGATTCCAGTATGATGGGAGAGGCAAGGAATTCCAGTCCTTCGATTTCAACAGGAACATGGGGACTAACCATAGAGGTTTGACATTGGCCTACAGGGGTGTGTACCATTAGCCAAGTGTTCATCTCTTCATATTTAATGCCATGCATGAATGCAAACTCAGCTGATATGAATGAATGCGATGCACCAGTATCAAATAAAATGGATGCTAGTACTGAATTTACAAGGAGTGTACCGATCACGGTAGCAGGTTGGTCCTGAGCTTCATTCAGATCAACGTGGTTGCCATGAACACGACCATAAGACTTGGCATTGTTGTTGCGGGGTTGGTTGTTTCCACGACTAGCTGCTGGAAGGGCCAGTTGATTCTAGTTCTGGTTGCATTCCCTAGCACGGTGTCCTAGTTGACCACACCTGAAGCACATACCATTATTGGGAGTGGGAGCAGGAGCTCGGGGTGGTGGAGCTGGAAGTCTTGGCTGCCTAGATGGTGGAGGAGGCAGACATGGTGTAGCATAGGACTGCCTTGGAGCAGGTGCAGTTGGTTGGTAGATGTTGTTGGGAATCCAGATCGTACGCTTCTGCGAGGACGGGACCGGAGATGAGCCCGTGTCACGGTTGTGCCTGTGAGAGCTCTGGTATTCCTGCAGACCGGTTTCGACATTGATGGTCTCGTTCACCAAGGTGGCGAAATCGACAAAGTCATGCACTAGCAGTGCGAGCTTGATGTTAGCTTGTAGTCCATCACGGAACTTCTCCTGTCTGCGTGCATCAGTTGCAATGTCTTCTTCAGCATAGCGAGATAAGTCCAGAAACTCCCGCTGATAAGCTTCCATAGTTTTGTTGCCCTGGGTGAGGTTGCAGAACTCACACTTCTTCATGTCCATGATTCCCTAAGGAATGAAGCAGGCACGAAAGGCAGCTTGAAAGTCTGGCCAGGTGATGATTGTTCCAACTGGCAGAGTACGCTTGTGGCTGTCCCACCATTGAGCTATGGGTCCCTTCAGGAAGAATGAAGCAAAGGTGACATAGCTGGCATGGGCTACATCAGCAGACTCCATCTCATAGGTGATGTCACGGAGCCAGTCATCAGCATCCAGAGGCTGAGTTGAGCTGCGGTAGATGGTTGGGTTGAGATGCATGAAATCCTGCAGAGTTACTGGGGTTCGCTGCTGGTTCACATCAGGGCGAGGAAACTGAGCCAGCATATTCTCCATGAACTGGCGGTTCAGCTCGAACTGTTGGATCATACTAGCCATGTACTTAGGCGGTGGTGGGGTGTCACCGCCACGACCACCTGGTCTAACCATCCTGCTAATATATAACAGGGGTAGTTCAGCATTGAGAAATTTGCATAGACAAGAATCATTCATGACGAAACATGCACAATGAAAGGAGCACGATAGATACTACATAGTAGTCGGCATAACTTACAAAAGGGGTCGAACATAGAGTTGAATACACAGAGTTCAGTACATAGATTAAGTCATCATAGGCGGTACGCAGGCTCGCATCGTATGCATCTTGTACTAATAAGCAAGACTACATCAGTCCCAGGAGGAACTGTGGAGTTAGTCATAGCCTGACAACTGGTAGTGACGCAACGGATACTCCTCCACGTCCGCAGCCTGGGGGTCGCAGATACTCTGGTGTAGAACCCGACGCTTAGGCGGCAGAAGATGACCAAGTGCGGGAGCGTAGCCTCCCACCTCTGGCCAACCAACACCGTGGGGCATCACGGTCCTGGCTGGGTCAATCACAGAACGCGGCAGCTGTCCAGATCGGACAAAGGGGCGCAATAGCGTCAGAGCACTGTAATGGTGCTGACGGGTGGTGTACAACTTGTGGTGAAGAGCTCGGTTAGCTCGATCCAGCTCATCAGCATGCAGAACCAGGTTCTGCTGGTGGAAGGGCTCCTGGGTGACGGTGGAGTAGGCAGTAGTGTAGTATCCCTCCGCACCAACGTCGGATGCGATAGCAATGTGCCTGAAAAGGGAAGTGTCCAACGCCTGATACTCTCCACGAAGACGTGTCAGAGCAGCATAAGCAGCATCGTGGACTGCCATCTCGATGGTCACTCCAACACCATGAGCGGTGTGCAACACAGTAGTGGAGTCATACTCCCGGGAGTAGAGGTGGACGATGGCACGGTACTGCTCCTGGTTAAAGTCTTGGAACTGCTCGTACACGGTGTATTCAGGGTGCCAGCGATAACCCAGATAGGTCATCATCTCAGCTAGCACAACAGGTGATCCTGAGGCACCAATGGCCGTCGTGTGGCGCACGACCTGCCTCGTGGGTTCCATCTGAAAAAAGATGTTTCAATGGAGTCAAATGACAATGTGGGTATTATTCAAAAAACTATTCTAAAGAATAACTATGGCTTATCCAACTTTGGGTTGAATGTGATCACGGGATCCTAATGTTAGAGCTAGTAAATTCGTTTAACCCGAGTAGAAGAGAGTTCAGAGCCCTAGAGTAAAGGTCTAGGAGTAAAAGATCCTAATACCACCCAAATGGCGACGTGGGCCCGTAAGCCACACAGCCATGTTAGTAAAAGTTTTGTAGTGTCTAGACTCGACTTCGGTCAAGGAGTGTGGAAGGGGAATTCCTACAGGCAGTCGGCTCTGATACCAACTTGTGACACCCCTGATTCAATCGTACACTAATCATGCACGCAAATGTGTACGATCAAGATCAGGGACTCACGGGAAGATATCACAACACAACTCTAAAAGTAAAAATAAGTCATACAAGCATCATATTACAAGCCAGGGGCCTCGAGGGCTTGAATACAAGTGCTCGAACATAAATGAGTCAGCGGAAGCATCAATATCTGAGTACAGACATAAGTTAAACAAGTTTCCATAAGATGGCTAGCACAAACTGGGATACAGATCGAAAGAGGCGCAGGCCTCCTACCTGGGATCCTCCTAAACTACTCCTGGTCATCGTCAGCGGCCTGCACGTAGTAGTAGGCACCTCTAGTGTAGTAGTAGTCATTGTCGATGGTGGCATTTGGCTCCTGGGCTCCAACGTCTGGTTGCGGCATTTGGGAAGAAGAGGAAAAAGGGGGAAAAGAGAGAGCAAAGCAATCGTGAGTACTCATCCAAAGTACTCGCAAGCAAGGATCTACACTACATATGCATGGGTATATGTGCAAAGAGGCAATATCGATGGACTGAACTACAAAATGCCAGAATAAGAGGGGGATAGCTAGCCCTATCACTACAAAAAATACACTTCGATGATACGTGTTTGTCACAGTAGGTCACGTTTTCTGTCATGCATGTACATCCATGACAATTTTATGATAGAATCAAGATAGTCATACATGTGCTGTCGTAGAAGTGTTCCATGACATTACCAAAATTATCATCACGGAAGTGTCCACTTCCATGACGATAAATCACGTGTCACGGAAGTGCTTTCGTCAAAGGTGACTGACACGTGGCATCCACCATAGCGGAACGCCGTTAAGCTATCGGGTCGGGTTTTGGATCCGATAACCCGTTAACATCCCCGACCAATGGGGATTTTCCACGTGTAAAATCATCATTGGCTGGAGGAAACACGTGTTGGCTCATTGTTGGGACAGATGTCATCCACTCATTAGACAGAAGGCGCCTATGATACATCGACACGTGGCACGGCCCAACAGAGGCCCATTCCTGTGAAAAGGCCGGCCCGTTTGACTTGGTCAAAAGGTGGCGGGCCAGCCCACAGAAAGCCTCTTAACGGCATGTTCGCATATAGCCCATTTATAGCCCGCAAACACAGGGCCCGTTACGGCCTATCCGAATTAGGCCCAGTAGCGTCATCTGGGCCGTCCAATATGATTCCAGCCCGTTTTAACTTCCAGCCCATGTGTGGCCCATGACTTCTTTCGGCATATGAGGCCATTTGTAACTCCTGGCCCATTAACGGCCCGTGGTGGAATTGGCCTGTAATGAACAGTGTATCACTTTATACCCATTAATGACCCATTATTCCATTGGGACATTTCCAGTCCATGTTATCTTTCAGCCTTCTCAGGGCCCATTTATTCTTGGGCTCATTTCCTGCATTCGGTTACTTACGGCCCGTTACTGTCATTTTCTGCATGTGGGCCAAATTCTACCCGTCGTTACAGTCGGCCCGTTTGTGGACCGTTAATACGTTGGGCCGTTTTCATGTCAAAAGAACTTGTTGGGCTGTTTTCATACAGTTATCAAATACAGCCTATTAACGGCATGTTATGGTCCATGAATAGTATGATCCATGATTGGCGAAATGATAATACACCCCGTAGAAGGCCCATGGACCCTACGGCCCGTAGAAGGACCATGGATCCTACGGCCCGCACAGAAGGCCAATGGATCCTACGCCCGTAGAAGTCCCATGGATCATACGGCCCGCAGGAGGCCCATGGTTACAACAGTCCATGTGCTGCCATGATTATTTTGGCCTAGTTACCAAAAATAGGCTATTGTGGCCACTAGAAAAACACAGAAAAAGAACCGCAGTGACTAAGAGCAAACAACTAAACAAGACAATGAGGAAATACATATGCAAGCAATTAACGCTAGCCTATTACCGCTATTACACATATTACATCCACTGGGCATCAAAGTTTGCCACCAGTGCAAATATAGGGAACAAGCAGCATATTACATACACTGGCCGTCAAAATTGGCCACCAGTGCAAATAAACGCGGCAGCAAAACAAGAGCATAACTGAAACAACTTCAGAAGAGCTCAAGAAACGTTATCCTTGGTATCCACCATGCTGGCAATAAGCTTAGCAAGCTTATTAGCTTTGTCCTGTTTGGTGCTAAAATCCTCCAACGCTTGTTGTTGCACCAGAAAGTATGCATCTGAATGCTCCAGGGACTTCTGCAGTCCTTCCACTTCTTATCGCAGCACAGCTGATCGATGTCTTTCAGCTTGTAGTTGAGACTCAAGAAACCGAATTGATTCAGACAGTGAGTTTGAATAGCTTGTGCAAGTGGTAGTGGCCAGTAACTCAAACACTAAACCAAGACAGGACTTTGGGGTTGTCTCATTGTCTTCAATATAGTCTTCCTTAGCTGTTTTATCAGCTTTGTTGGAGACCAACAAGGATGTGTCACTATCCTGAACCTTATCTGCATTACTTCCTTTACCATTGCTTAATAAGGCACTCTTCCCCAATATTTTGTCAGCATTATAAAAGAAGAAACAAGCAGACACATAACAGGTTTAGCATGTACTAGTATATGAAACTCATTTCGGTGAACCAGTTCATTAGTAAGGTGGACAAGATTAAACTACCAATTCTTCTATTGCCAAGTACTAGTACATAATAAAAGCATCAAACAAACATATATCTATGTCCTATGGTCACTGGATTGTCTTGCCAAATAAAAATAGAGACACGGTTCAAATTATATCAGTTCAAGACAAAGCAGCAGTGAAAGAATACAAAGCGTGGGAAACTACACGACACAACAAGATTTCAGATGGGTACCACGGGTCTACATGTACAACAACACTATTGGCTCTGTTGTGATGCTAGTAATATGCATGATATGAGAAGTCAACTGTATACACAATTGAAATTGAAATCAACAGAGCTATTGATAAGAGCAAACCTGTTAAAGAAACATGCGTGAACATACCTGCTGTGCCATTGGAGTTTCAATTGGATCCTTCAATTTAAAAATAAGTTTGTATGAGTAAATACAGTGATACAAGAGCATAACAGTATGCACGATAGCAATCATAGTTAAAAAAGGCGTGCCTAGGCTCTAGGCGTTGGCAAAACGCATTGCACATAACTACGCTTAATCTGTGCATAACTGCGCATAAGCATGTGCTTTGGTCAGTAAAGCGCAAGGTGGTGGCAAAAGGCACAATTAACGCCTAGCGCTTTTTTGAACTATGATAGCAATGTAATCTTAAATTAGAACAGTTGTTCTTCAGGTTTAGGCACTTGTTCTACATGAAAAGAGTACAGTAAGACGCAAGAATATAGTACTTAAAAATAGAAAATGAGCTCATAGACCTTACCACATTCATGGTTCGGGACCAACACAGAACAAGGCGTTCACAGTCATCGTCCAGTAAATGCGTCTCAGGAGAACGTAAGGGAATTTGATGAGTTTCTTTGCCGGTGAAGTACGTTTTCTTTAGGTAATTCCGATACTGCCACCAAGCATTCTTGAAGATAGCAGAGGTATTAGCACAGGTTACCTCATCTTGAGTTTCCAAATCGGTCCTTCTCTATAGAGAAAACCGAGAAAAATTTGCTGTATTATAACCATCATGGAGGTAGGATGTATGTGACAAAGAAAAGTAATTGCCATGAATAACATTACTTACACACAACTCCTGGACAAACACCTGCAACTGGCATTTTCCTTCATGTTCAGTATAATATTTCCAAGATGGGAAGATATGCACATATGATTTAACAACATCAAATGCGATAGCTGCTAAACTACGACTAGCTGGTTGTGCTTCCTCCATAGGAATAGGCGTACTAACTGGTGGAGTTGGGGTTCGCCGTGGTAGTACTAGCCCTTTGGGCACTGGAGCTGCCTTACTAACTGCTCTTGTTTGGGAGCTCTATATTGGAGATGGTGTTGTGTCAATAGGAACTGGGTTACTATCTGCTGGGGTTGGGGTTAGATTGGGTGAAGCTGGTTCCCTGTCTATCACAGTAGGGGTACAATCTGCGAGAGTTTGGGTTATGTGTGGTAGGGCTAGTTCTTGTGCATGTACAACCGGGGTGCTATCTCCACCAAGAGGTAGCACTGTTTTATTTGAAGACCGTGTTTTTAGTCCACTGGATACTGGCATCACCCGCTCCAATTCAAATGGGTGATAAACAGGAAACATAATTGAATGTACAGACATTGTATGAGAGACAGATGTAATAGATAGTGTGGAAAAAAGCATGAAATAGTTGACATGTATATTGTTTAACTAAAACGGATAGCATGACATAATTTCACATATATGATGTCTATCTAAACTGGATAGCATAACATAACATAATTCAAAGATATGATGAATAACTAAACAGGATCACATGACATAATTCACCTACATGGTATCTAAGTAATCAGGATCGCATCATTTAATTCACATATGTGATTTATATGCTAAACAGAGGGCATTCAATATGATGTCTGAACTAAGAACATGGTATTGAATATTGAGTATATGATGTGTAAACTATGCAATGCAAGACACCATATGCATGATATGAGCAGTATAATCATGCCAAGTTTGAGCATACACCTTGGTGGGGGAATAGGACTGGTCATCTGTCTCTGAATCCATCTCTGAGGAGCTATCGGGACCCAACAAGAGATCTACTTTGACAGGTAGCACTGTCTGCTCCGAAGGCCTTGTTTTCACTCCAGATTTTTCCATCTCCCACCCAAATGGCTGATTCACAGGAAGAGTATTTTAATGTACAAACATTGTCGACACATGGAAATGTAATGAAGAAAAGGATGGGCAAGATATCATTCAACTATAGGATGCCTGGTTAAACAGGATGGCATTGCACATTTCACATATATTATGGCTTACTAAAAGACATGAGACTGCATAATTCCCATATATGATATAGAAACTAAACAGGTGGCATTACAAAACATGTCTAAACTAAGCAGATGACAGTAGGCACTGCAAGGCAACATATGCATGATATGATTAACATCATCATGCCAAGGTAGAGAAAACACCTTGGGGGGTAAATAGGAGTGGTTAGCGGCCTCTGAATCCGCCTCAGAACAGATATCTTCCTCTGGATTACAATCTGGAGAGGGATGGGGAGGGTTTGCCATTGAACCCACCATGGAGCGATGTCTGCATGACATTGTATTGCCACACAAAACTCTTCTCTTTTTCTCTACATGTTCAGCATGACTGTGTACAATATCTGACATGCATACGAAAACAATATGGTGAGATTATGTAAGGAGAGCATGCAGAAATTTAGAGTGATGGTAACAACCAGTGGGTGGATCCAAAAATAATGATAGCAGGCTGATGATTGCTTTAAATTAATAAGAAGACAGATGATGATTTCTTTACTATTTGTTTCCCACCCAAGATGAACAACATAGGCATACCCTAGGTGAACCAGATATTAGACAAACATACTATTCATTGCTGCCTCGATATGTGCCCCACAACTAATTTAGAACTCAAGTTTGAACATTAATTTGGACTTGACTTGGAGTCCAAGAGGTGAACAGGATGATAAAGTAGCAGGTAATTTTAAGCAATGCATAACAAAAGCAGAAACAAAAGATTGCGACCTCTCTTGTGGACCCATGTACTCCTCAGGTTCATATGCTGAGTTGATGATGGTGATGCCGTTGCGGTGGGTGCCGGCGGCAGGGAAGGAGATCTGAGGTGGCGAAAGACAGTCAGGAGTCGTGATGTCTGGTTTGGTGGATGCTTCTGTCGATGGAGCAGCTCAGGTGAGGTGGACGACGTCGCGGCAGGAGCAGGACAAACCGCACAAAGTTCCCTTCGACACCTACCTATAACTGAAGTAATTCTGTAAGGGCTCATTTGGCTTGCATGATTCTTAAAATGCAGTGATAGGAAAAACACCGGAATAGGATAGGAATGCACATGGTAAACAGAGCGTTTGTAAACACATGATTTCTGTCAACTTGGGTGTTTGGTTTATAGGAATTGGAAGAGCAGAGGAATGCAAAGAAACATGGCCAAACTAAAGTGAAACCATATGAAAGCGTGTACAGTTAGAATGTTATTCTGCCACTAATGCACTTGGTCTTGTTTTCATGCATAGGATTTTGAAAAGTAGGTCCATGTGGATGTTTTGCTTCATTCCTTTCAACAAAAATCATGAATAATTGAATAGTAGAGTGCCATTGGAAAATTCCCTATTGCTATGTTTTTCCGTTGAACCAAAATATCCCTAATGGATCGACCTGAATGTATAGTAAAAAGTGATGCAACAAGTGTACAACCTCTTTGCTGTAGCCGTGTCGACCTCAACATCATTGGGTTGGTCGCTGAAGCAGTTGAGGCAGAGGTGGCTGTCGGAGGTGTGAAGGAAGATCTGAGGAATCTATAGATGGCGTCCAGGGCACTGCTCTGTTGTGATGGATCGTTCTGTTGTTGGAGCAGCACCGGTGAGCCGTAAGAAATCAAGGCTGAAGCAGCACAAGACAGACATCTTCAATCTCAAGTGGGATTCTAATAGCATATCCAATAGATGATGTAAAATAGATGTAAAATTTACATCACCAAAAACCATCTAACTACAACAGATGAGGTAAAAATTGTTGACTCTGAACTTAACTGTCGAAACTGAAATTTACTGTGGAATCTGAATGCTAATGTCGAAATTGAACGCAATGGTAGCAGAGAGGCACTTGACATGTAGTTTAGGGAGGGCCTGCAGTTCATCTTCAACCTGCACCCCCCCTGTGTCGCCAGCCACCACCGGCCGAACCGCCGGCCCTAGCGCTGCCTCGCAGCCCCAAAACAACTCCCCACCGCCGCCTCGGCCAGCCCCCCCACCCTGAACCCTAAGATAGATAGTGGGGTACCTCTCCGGTGAGCCCCCGTCCCCGCTGCGGGTGGTTCTTTCTTAACTCCGGCGAACCCCCCCAACCCCTAAAAATCGACTGACCCAAAAGTCGATCCAGTCGACTAAAGTGTGGCTAAATCGGAGCAGAGCAGCAGCACGAGCGAGGGGGAGAGCACAAGCAGCAGTTGGGCGAGCAAGCGATCGAGCGAGAGCCGGAGCAACAACAGCAGCGCGAGCGAGCGAGCGAGAGCCGGAGCAGCAGCAGCAGATCCGGCTGGTATGGACGCCGCCGCCAAAGGGGCCTCGCACTGGGGGAGAGCCGTCGTGGAGATGTCGCTCGCGGCACCGGCTTCAAGGGAGCCGCTCCATGGGGGTGCGGGATTGAGCACCGTCGCCGCCGGGTGGTCGAGTTAAGGAGAAGGTGCAATGCGATGAGTGTACAACCTCTTTGGTGGCGCCGAGTAGGACTCGGCTTCGTCCGAGGAGTCGGTGAGGATGCTGTAGTTCCGGTGGAGCAGGTTAAGGCGGCACTGCAGGGATGGAGCAGCCGCGATAGACGAGGCGATCGTCGGAGCAGCTCCTTGGAGGTGGAGGACGGGGCGGCTGAACTGGCGGGACGACGAGATGGACGACGAATCCTCATCCAGGGAGGTGGACGAGGGACGTCAGCTATTGCGGTGGACGACGTCGTCGGGGAAGAGGCTCCGGCTGGGCAGCGGTGAGGTGGCAGACGAAGGAGGGTGGGGTTTCACGGCTAGAGCGGAGAGGTTATGGCGGCCTGGGATTTCAAATGGTGAAAAGGGGGCGATGGGAGGGGGTGAAGCATCACTTAGGGACGCGCTTGTCCAAAACGTAGGGAGTGTTTCAAAAGTACCCCCCACTGATTTGAACTAGCGGCCCTTTTGGCTCAGGGTTAGAAGGGGGATTTCGCGTGTCGGGATTTGGCAGTTGGAGGGAGTTTTCGCGCGCGTTGTAATTTCGGGATAGCAAGGCGCGGGTTGTGAAGGCGCCAGTTTTGGGAGCACGATATCTGAATTTTCGTGATATAACAAGCCGCAGGTTGAATTTCAGGGACAAGCCTAATGTGTAGTAATATTGTACTTGTACTTACCAAATGAATTCACACTTGCCTCAACCAAAAAGAAAACAAAAAAATAAAACTATTCACTCCATACAAAGAGAGAGTCTTGCCCCGTTTTACTATACAAATGCTATTCAAAGCTACTCCCTCCTTCCATCTATATAGGGCCTAATGCGTTTTTCGATGCTAACTTTGACCAAATATTAGTGCAATAATATATGACATGCAACTTACACAAAGCACACCGTTAAATTCGTCTGTGAAAGGTTCTTTCAATGATATAATTTTCATATTGTGCATGTTATGTACTATTAATCTTGTCAATAGTCAATGCGGTCTTAAAAATCTCATTACGCCCTATATAGATGGAAGGAGGGAGTATGAATCCATGTTATGTCCAATTAAATTTTTTCGCTTGCTGTATAATGCATGTAACCTACTCATACCAACATTTTAGTGCATTCCAAATGTCTATACTTCCGCTGCAATTCGAACTAAATTTGAATTTGTTTCTCTATTTCAATAAGAATCTACAGTCATGATTGTTGCCAACTTCAACCATCATTCGTGTATTACCTTAATAACACACCACATGATTACTATAGAAATAGATATGAACTATATGTACTACATGAACTCGAATTCTATTTTTTTGAATACACTTGATGTTGATTCCAAATAATAATACATTTGATGTACTAACTATATGTTCGTAATCTAAACCATGTTCCATACGTACACCGTGTTTATCACACAAAGTATAGTGCCCCGCCCCCTAAATTATGACAAGTATTTAGACCTGAGCTGCAAAAGCCACACATTAGCCCAAATTATAATCAATGTTCTATGTATTATACGTAGTACTAGCAAGATGCCCATGCGTTCCACAGAACATCAACATGATCAAGGGGCCTAATTTGCAAATATGGAGAGGGGTGTGGGTATATTTTTTCAAAATTGCCATAGTTTCCTTCCTATCTGCCAGATATAAATCGGACGGCCTATATTGCAGGATGGCAGGCACATCATCATCAACAACTTCGTTTTTTATAAGAGTAGAGATAAAATATAATATAACATGTTCATAACCACACCATGTGTATGACCATTATATATATTCACACATGCGTCGGTTTAAAACACTATGATAAATTCTTCAAATATCCGATTTCACTTTTTATAATGAAGTATGATCTCTATTCGTCTTTTACACCCACACAATCCTCTTATCTTTGTAGGTAGCGCTAACTTTATCTCGTGCATGCACACGCCCGCATCCCTCTCACCCTCCCTCAGCATTCTCTAGCTCCATCACGCAAATTCGTCTTTTCACTTTAGGTTGTTCACCCACGGTGTGTGTAGGCCCCCCAGCTCCTTCTTTACAGCACACATCAATCGATATGCCCCTCTAGCCAGGTGTGCCTAGCACAAACACAAGCTTCCCCTCTTCTCTTATCATCGTCCATGCCTCACTCCCACCACTCTTTTCATCGATCTCGTACTCACACACTCCTTCCCCCTCGATATAGTATGCCTCTCGCACCACCTCCTAGATGCATCCTTCTCTCTCTATCCTTCTCCTCGTGCCTCATTTTCTTCTAACACACACATGCATGTATACCGATCGATCTCCCAACATATACCTAGATCGATTTTAACTATTCCCCCCCATCAATCGACGTACCTCACAAGTTATGTCTCTCCTTTCTCTAACAAAGGGCGATTGATCTTCCTATGTAGTTACATCTGCTTACCACAGCCATATCGTCCCCCCTCATCATTCGTGCATGCCTCCTGACCCGTCTCTCACACGCACGTGCACATACAACAAGCAGCCATCTCCTCTCTTATTGATATTGCCGGCGTGCCCTCCGTTTGTCTAGCAATCCTATCCCACCATTGGTTAGAAGCAACTCCACTACCACCCCCTCCAACACTCTAGCTCTGTCTCTCTCCCAACCTTATTCCTCTCCTGCACATATGCATGGATGCCAATCGATCTCCCTTAATACATGAGGTAGATCGATCTCCTTAATACATGAGGTAGGCCTCTCTCCTCCTCCACACATATACCAGCCATTGTACCTCTATAGTTAATTGGGCCTCCCTCTTCCCACACCACACACCAATAGTCGAGCGCTGCAGGTAGGTATCCATGCCATAGAGACAAACTGCACATGTCCCCTCTCACGTTCCAGTAGGCCAGCCACTCTATATCTTTGACGTGGGCACACACAAATTTGATGGCACTATTTATTGATCGTGCGCGCGCGCACACACACACATCATCCCTCTCTTCGATTCTATGGACACCTCAAGCCAATGATACCTCCACTCTCTTCTCGTGGATCACCCCCTCTCTATATATGTTATATCTAGGACTCTATTTCACACACATTGCATATGTTACATTTTTTATTGACCCCCCCCCCCCAAAAAACTCTCACGAACCCACACACTATATCTCTCTAGGTTTGTATCTCTCTCACACAATCCCACGTAGGTGGTGTACATGTACAAGAAGAGAATAGGTGCACCGTGCACGTACTCACGCTTCGTGCCCAGCCACACCCGCGCGGGTACACGGTGGAGCTCATTTCTTTACGAAATGGCAGCCCATGTGCTAATTTGAACGCGTGTAGCGGTTGTTTACCTAGGAAGGTCGTGTACCATGCATGCACGAAATAAAGTTCGACTTGACGTGTTGCTGCGTTATTTTTAAATAAAGTTATAGCGCTCAATGGCATGTACATAGAATATAAAACGATTTTTATGGAGAAAAAGGTAGTTCGCTCCACTATATACAATGGAGCCTGCCTGCCTGGTTTGTCTCTCTTCAGAGTATCTCACACAAGGCTGTGGTGGCCTCTCTCTCTCTCATCGTTGGTCACTGATCCGGCCGCATCCCATCCGCCGGGGGAAAGGGAGGAAGTGCATCGTTTCTCCGTTCAACGGTGCCGAGGCAGCACGTCCCGATCTGCGGTACACGACGTTCTCTCTTATCAAGCTCCGGCACGGTAGGGCCTACGCCACCTGCTCACTGTCGCAGTATGGGAAGATTCCGCCTGCCGCCGCTCACCTAGTTACATCCCGACGACCTCTAGGTATCCCCTCCGGCCTTGCTCCACTGCCCGTCTTCCCACATCGCCGCATGTGGACCTTCCATAGTTCATTGCCCAAAGCGTAGCTCGTCCGGCGTACTTTCCATATTGCAATCTCATCCACACACCGTTTTAGACAAGCACAACTGTGTTGTTATCTTCCCTTAGGAAATGGAATATGCTTCTTTTTTGTCATCACATGTGTCATCAAGTGTTATTGGCTAGTAATTGTTTCCTTTCTACCTCTTTTTTGCAAACAGGGCTATCCATTTCACCTCGTTGCTATTGCGACCTTTTGGTGAACGACACAAATCACTTTTTTCTTAAGAGTGTTTTGTGCAGTTGTACTAAAATGTCACACGGGCAACGTCTCTACATTTCAGTGCGACTGCACAAAGGGAGATTGGTTTTGCTCTATCCTCCTCATCCAACTCCGAGCCTAATCTTCTCCAACTAGTTAGTCTTAAGAGAGACTGCAAAGGTGACTGGCTTCTATTTGTGTGTTTATTGTTTAATCAACAGTCCTCTATTATCGTAATCACACTTAATATCTTTGGAACAGGGACGCTCAGCCCTATTTTAGTGGAACTGCATAAAATGATCGGAATGTTGCATGCTCTAGACAGCTACTTTTTTCCCAACATGTCTTGTTGATTTAGACAGAGCTGGGGGGACGTTGCCGCCAATGAAAGCATGGATCAATTTTAATTTAACACCTTCTCACAACTCTGTCTTCAGTTGTGATGTAAATATTAGCTTTGATCTGCTAATAATTGAGATGCATTAGCAAGGAAGTTAGTTTTTTATTGTTTCCGAAAGAGCATCGATGGCAAGACACATGAAACAAAAGCTGAAAGCTCACACCATTGTACAATTTCATGTCGCTGGAAAATTATCTGTATAGTACGTCAATTATGTAAACAAATGCTGGAAGCTTGATAGCATTGCCAGAAGCCTCTTTAGCATCCCGGTCCATGTGACATGCACAAAATTATACTCCTTCGTTCCTAAATATTTGTCTTTTTACAAATTTCAAATGTGCATATTTTAGAGTGTAGATTCACTCATTTTGCTTCGTATGTGTACTCCCTCCGTTCCTAAATACTCTATTCGTCTTTCTAGAGATTTCAACAAGTGACTACATACGGAGCAAAAAGAGTGAATCTACACTCTAAAATATGTCTATATACATCTGTATGTAGTAGTCCATTTGAATCTCTAAAAAGACAAATATTTGAGTAGTCACTTGTTGAAATCTCTAGAAAGACAAATACTCCAGAGTATATTTAAGAACCGAGGGGGTAGTGCACAACCACATGGGAGACTCAGCCCGGTCGTTGCGCCGCATTAATAGTGAGTAATGAGCAGTCAAATCATAAGCCCCACCTTTCCCACTGTAAGTTGCTCGGAAGAAGCAACCATCAATACGCTCTTCTTTGAATCCGCTCATACTACTCCATCCGTCACTGTTTATAGAGTGCGCTTCAGAAAAAAGAAAAAAAAATCTGTGGGACCAAGGCGACTAGTGATCGGCCTGAAAAATAGCATTGGTAGTTATAGCACGGCGTCTATTACTAGAGGGAATAATGCGTACACACATGCATGCAGTGCTTCCACCCCAGGTACACACATGCATGCACTTACTCCACTACGTAGTAGTACTCCCTCATTTCCGATTTATAGTGCTCAATTAAAAAATCTCACCAATCAAGGTAGATGGCGAGTGGTGGAATACTTTTTGTAGTTTTGCAAAAGCACCTAATTAATGCTCCTGTTTTCCTCAAAAAATTAGGTTTATCAATGCATTAATTGCAATGCATGCATGAATAAAGTACATGCATTGGCCAATTTTCTCTTAATACTTGCATGCAATGATTTAATGCACCATGGAATCTAAACATGTGATAGAAAACAACCAAATTGAACCTTATAAAATGGAAAAACTAAAATTTTGAGATAAGCCCTATAAACCGGAAAGGAGGGAGTACATCGAGAGAAAATTGTGGACTTGATTGCGGTTACCACGCCCTAATTAATTGAGCATTAAACCAAACGCATCTAAAGTCTCTCCGGTGGTGTAAATGCATTGAGAGAAATGCATCATAATGAAGCGCGCCCTGTAAACTGTGACGGTGGGAGGAGTAGTATGAAGGTGCAAAACCAAGTATGCGTATGGCTATTCGGTCAACGCACCTCCTCTTGGCATATCACTAACATGTGGGACATGAGTGTGAGTAAACCGATCTCAATTGAAGGCAAAGAGCTGACCCGCCGTTCCTTGAGAGAGACGAGGAGCGAGAACACACAGACGGGCTCGCACGAAGGCCAAGATATATTCGAGCATGGTTGGTTGATCGATATCATCATTACATGTTGGGCTGTCGTTTTCCGCCCATCTCTAGAATAAACTTTTACTTTATCAAAGATTAAAAAAAATAAGAGTACAGACGCTCCACCATGCGGTTCTAGTAGTAGTACTACTCGTACTACTAAACCTTGCGCTTGGCTCTTCGCCTCTTCATGAAGTCGAACAATGATGGTACTCCGCATGTTGGGTACTACAGTGTATGCCTCTGACAATCTGACAACGAATGGACTGATGCATGTCCACCGAGGGTAGGTTGCATTAGTCAAAAGGCGAAAGCGAGCTTCACCTTGTCCTGCAAGCTTCTCCTCATTCTGCGAGTTGACGGGACACACCAAAAAGTAGTGCTAGTCCATACTCCCTACTTTCCGGTTAATATGGCTTAATATTTTTTGCGGGTAAATGAAAGAGCTTTATTCATATATAAGCATCCTTAGGACGACCAGCCAAGACACTGGTCACTAGGAAGTGAGGTACCCCGCAAAAAAAGAAGTAGGAAGCGAGGTGTTTCATCAAGCCAGCTCGGCGCCACATTCAAAGTGCAGCAAGCATGGTTCGCACGAAGATGTGCCGCAAGGTTTGCTGACCTGTTTACTTGCTGAATAACAAAAAAAGAGGAAATATTACCGAGCGCTCCTATTTGTAACAGGATATGAGCCAGAATTAAGCGAGAATTGTGGCGAGTGTTCCATGCAATCAACTTCCATTATCACATGCGAGAACCCTCGAAGAGAACCAAATGTGTTGAAGATTGCTTTATCACATTTTAAAATTATTATAAGAGTGCAAACGCTCCTCCATCCGGTTCCTAGTACTAGTATAGTACATACCTCTATAGACTATAGTAGTAGTATTAGTACTACTAGTAAACTTTGCACTTGGTTGTTCACCTATTCGGGAAGTCGAACAAGAAGTAGTACTAGTAGTATAGTGTATCCTTCTGGCAATCTGACACTGAATTAACTGTTGCACGTCCACCGCCTGAGCGAGGGAGAGCTTGCATTAGTCAAAAATTTCTCCTTGTCCTGCGAGCCACCGCGCACAAGCTTCTCCCGTCCTGCAACCTTCTCCTTGTTCGGCAAGTTGACGGGACACAACAAAGTAATGCTAGTCCATACTGCCTCCTCTCCGGTTAATATGGCTTAATTTCAAACGAGATAAATACACTGTCTGTCACTGTATATTTGTAAAAATACGGTCATTGAACTTCATAATACGCTCATTGCGCTCAATATATATATATTTTCTGGTGTTTATATGGTCACTAGCTCACCCTGACTAAGTATGTGTGTGCATGCACGTGTAGGTTTTGCACTTGAGAGTGCCCGTGTGTGTTTCGTCGTGTGCTCGTACATGCATGCATTAGGGTGTGGCACGCATTTTTGCGTCCATGTGTACGTGTGACTGTTGCATACACGTAGGGCGAGTACGTGTAGGGGCCACTAAGGAGCAGTCAAATCACACAGGAAGTTAGTCGGAAGAAGCAACCATCACTACAAAAAAAATACACTTCCGTGATGATACGTATTTGTCACAATATGTAGTGTTTTTTGTCATGCATGTACATCCATGATAAATTTATGACAGAATCAAGATAGTCATACCTGTGTCATCGTAGAAGTGTTCCATGACATTCCCAAAATTATCATCACGGAAGTGTCCACTTCCATGACGATAAATCGCGCGTCACAGAAGTGCTTTCGTCAAGGGTGACCGACACGTGGCATCCACCGTAACGGAACGCCGTTAAGCTATCGGGTCAGGTTTTGGATCCGATAACCCGTTAACAGCCCCGACCAATGGGAAATTTCCACGTGTAAAATTCTGATTGGCCGAAGGGAACACCTGTCAGCTCGTCAGTGGGCCAGATGTCGCCCGTCCATTGGAGGAGACATGCCTATGGTACGTTGACACGTGGCTGGGCCCAACAGAGGCCCATATAGGTTAAAAAGGCCGACCCAGTCAAAGGCCCGTAGAACCTAATTAGGTACTAGTGGGCCAGCCAAATAACGGCCTGCTTAATAAAGGCCCATTTACAGCCCGAAACCAGATCTGGCCCATTAATTGTTCGCCCAATATTTGGGCACATTTACGGCCCGAAGCCAGATCTGGCTCGTTAATTGTTTGCCCAATATTTGGGCCCATTTGCGGCCCGAAGCCAGATCTCGCCCGTTAATTGTTCGCCGAATATTCGGGGCCAACTACAGCCCAGTGACTTTCGGCCTGTTAGAGGCCTGATGTAGACATGGGCCCATTTCAGCCTGGTGTGACTTTCAGCCTGGGAATGGCCTGTGCTGCCCATGGGCCATATATGGTCCGACGGTACATCGGGCCCACTAACGGCTCGTGTTAAAGGTGGCAACAGTTAAGCCCAACGTGACTTTGGGCCTGTTAAAGGCCTGTCGCGTAATTCGGCCTGTTGATGCCTGTACTAAGCTTTCGGCCTCTTAAAGGCCCATGATATCAGTGGGCCAACTAAGGACCGAGATATGTTTCTGCCTGGTAACGGCCCGTGAGCTAACTGGGCCCATAACAGCCCGGTCTACATTTCGACCTGTTGAAGGCCCGTCGACGACTAGTGAAAATTGAGTCCCAACATGCATTTTAGCCTGCTAAAGGCCCGTGGTTTCATCTCGGCCGTAACAGGCCAGTACAATATTCAGCCTGTTAATGGCCCAACGCTACCTGGGCCGAACTAAGCGCTGGGTCGACAAAAGGCCCAACTAAAATATAGGCCGGTGTAAGTTTGGGCCTGGCGCAATGTGTGAAGGCCCCAATCATTCGGGCCCAAGAAAGACGCAGGCCGGTCCAATTGTGTCCCGCTAAAAACCTAGCCCGTTATCGAATGTTTCGGCCCGATCGACTACATCTGATTTTTTTTAGATAGCGGATGATGGCAGTAACTAGTAGGAATTAAGAACAAACCTACTCTACACAATAAAGAAATTATGGCATAGTAACTAAGAATAAACCTACACTATACAATAAAGGATTTGAGGTATATTACATCCACTGGGCATCGAAGTTCGCCACCAGTGATCATAAAGCGCAACGAAGAAGCAGATTACAAAAACTGGGCACCATTGTAGCGTAACAAAATAATACTGAACCGAGACCACTTCCAAGACAGTTCAAGAAAGGTTAGCCTTGCGGGGGAACTGCTGCGCAAGCTGCTGAGCAAGGCTGTGAGACCGGCCTAGCATGTCGGTCATAGCTTCCAGGTGTAGCTTTAGCGATGAGGTTCTCATTGGTGTTCTTTGCAATCTTTCTTAGAGATAGGACTTCAAGTCGAAGTTGAGTTGCAAAATGCCTTTCTGCTAGAACTTGGGACTGAAGAAGTCGAACTGATTCAGACAACGAATTCTGTGAGCTTGTCTGACTGTTAGTCTCAAGTAACTTGAACACTGCATCAAGACAAGACTTTGGGGTTGTCTCGCTATCTTCAAGATGTTTTGCCTTCTTTGCTGCAATATATGTTGGGTTTTTCTCACAGCCTTCAGCAGACTTGTGCATGCCATCAGGCATATCACCCTGAAACAAAGCAGAGAGATGACAGGTTTTGCACGTGTATAAATAAAGATGATAACTGTTCTATCAATTCTATCCAATTTCAAATTAGAAAATAAAGAGTAAGTTCAAAATATCAATAGCACAATTTGGCATTGTTCATAATGTGGGGAGCTTCACCACACTACTGGATTACGATGTCAACATAACAAGCATAGATGAAGGGCAAAGAAAATCATTGTATCTATTTTGGATAATGTGCATGGCATGTTGTTCATATCATCAGCCACATCAGTAAGATAAAACAGGAGATGACAAGGTGCAAACGTGGGCTGCTTCACCACACACTGGATTATAGATCCACAAAACCAAGCATACATATAGGGAGTATTAAGTAATGTGCATGGTATGAATAAGAAATTTGGTTTTACAAGTAAAACTTAGAACTTACGGTTCTTAGGAACATGCATTTTGGTAGAAACAGCAAACTAAACAGCAGTAAACGATAGGGAGTATGAGCAAATTAAACAGCAGTTGAGGATAAAGGCTTTAGAAGGACTGACTTACATTAACAGTTAACACCGGCTTTATAATGCCCTTCTCCATGTCAAGGGAATGGCAACTCAAGAATTTCAGCACAGAATCTTCTTCATAAGCATTGCCTGTACTCTACATTTTGTAGAGAGTAATTATAGATATGATAATACTGGAAGGGATAGAGGATAATGAAGATAAGATGCAGATTGATGCTACATAATCAACTACCAATCCCTGGAAGTACAAGCGTTACAGGACAAAATGTACTGACAAGAGCAATGGGCTACACTTCTGCACTGGCATTGTCTGTGTATTCTACTTGTTGGTAAGATTAAATATAGATCTGATCTTTTTTAGTAAATGGTGGGCAAGGGAGATAAGATGCAGAATGCTACAAAATGAACCAATCCCTCTTCCCATAATACAAGAGTGTTTTGAACACTGTTGTACTGTACAAAACTTTCTTATATTATGGGACGGAGGGAGTAGTTGTTAATGTAAGTACAGTGATAGACCACGTTCAGTCCTTACAAGAGGACTGCAGAGCTAAACCTCTTCAAAAGCATTCGGTTGATTCTAAATTTGTGTAAGAGTCCATACGGATCTTATAATGTCCACCAAATGGGCGATTACAAGGCTAACATGTGCAGTGATGCTACATAATCAAACAGCTATGAAAGTAAGTATGGTCATACAGGCAAGAGGTACTCACGAGAGCAATGTAGTGTGCAGTATAGTTGCGAGATTCTGTGGTCCCTTGAGAACGAATGTTCTTCTGCTAAAAGTTTTCGTACAAGTGAGACATTAAGGCAAATGTAGAAATGTAGTTCAAATTGTGATGTGATATCATAGACAGTACCTTACGCTGCAGCCGAGACTAATGTGTAACAAGATTATTCTAGTCACCGTCGGATAAATGTAGCACCGGAGACTTTACAGAAATTTCGTTCAGAGGCTTGCCATCAAAGTGTGTTTGCCTCAGGTAGGAATGATACTTCATCAACGAGTGCTTGAAAAGCGCAACCAACTCTTGCTCGTCATCACAATCCAGTTTGCTCCTCGCCTATTTAAAAGAATGAAATCTTGTGTCTTCTGTCAGCAGAAACATATGCAGCAATGACCATGAATAACATTAGTACATTACTTACGCATAAGTTGCAGAGGAAGACTAGAATTTGTTCTGTGTCTGCGGTATAATCTTTCCATGAAGGAAAGATGCGCACAAAGTTCCTGACAACAACATAAGCTTCGTCTTCTAAACTGGGAAGAAATGGAACATGGGTCCTATTTGTTGCAATTGGGGCTCTCTCTGGTTCGAAAAGGGATTTGGCAACTGGATTTGGTGTACTCTTTGCTGGAATGTGGGTTTTGCGTCGTACAATTGGTGCTATCTCAACTGGTATAATCATACTGTTTGCTGCAGTTGGGGTCTGCTGAGTTGGGGCATCAGAAATGACCAGTGTAGGGCTAGAGTCTGCTAGAGTTGGGGTATTTTGTGGGTCAGGTGATATTGCAGCTACACCTAATGGGCTATTTGATTTATCAGGTGCCACTACCTTTTCCAAATACTTTGCTTGTGCTCCTCCATGATCAGCAATCGCCCTCTTCCTTTTGAACGTCTGATACACAAGAACAACATTTGAATGGATAAATATGGTATGATGACAGATGGAATATGTACTGAAAATGGATAGGCAGGGCGTATTCACATACACGATGTGTAAACTAAGCTAATGGCAGTTCAACAAAGTAGAAGCAATGCAAAGCATCAGTAGCAAGATATGTGCGAGCAATGTAACCTTGGAAAGTTAGAGCAAGTACCTTGATGGGTGAATAAGATAGGGCATCTTCCTCTGACTCCTCCACTAGGGAGCTACATTGACTTAGGTCTCCCTCTAGCTCAGAATCACTGTTAGGATCATATTATGAGCATGAATCTGTAGGTGGAGAGCATTTGCATTGCATTGCATCCAGACTTGATTTCAGTCCCTTAATGCCAAGTTTGACAGCCATGGCATTGTTCTGCTTTATTCTTTTCATGCGCGCAAGCTCATAATCATTATGATGTTGTTCAGAATCTGAGATTCATGAAAACATAAAAAGTAGTCAGATTATCTATGGAATGCATTGCGGATTCCACTCGGAGAGTGTCTCCCTATAAACCCCTGCATATGCAAAGTTCACCTCCCCAACCGTGCTGACCAGACCACACACAGAAATACAAACCCCTTATGTCTCTATAACAGGCAGGCACACATTTCAAAACTGAAGTAGGAACATTAGAATCATATGAAATTCGTATTTGAACAAATAAACTAAGCAATTATGAGTGGCGTAATGTTTAGCTTCAAGGGTGGAGTGTTGGTAGTGCGACACAAAGCAAGTAGGCAGATTGTATTCCATGTAAAAGATCGAAACCTATGTAAAAGCTGGAAATGACACTTTCTTTCTATACAATGCAGTGTTCGTTACCCACACATGATGGAAGAGATCACATAGAGAAATACTATTCACTCAGGTCTACCGTTCCAGTATTTAGAAACAGGGTGGTCCACCCTAAAAGAATATTAACAACAAATATGACAAGGCAAGCATAGATGTAGTGAATCAATCATTTACTTGTGAGATTATTAGGACAAGTATGCAGAATCGTAACTGCAGTAAGAGACCGTCCAAAATCTGAATGAATAAGTTTGTCTAGCACTTATTGTTTGCAACTAATCGACGTGAATAATTGGATATTATATCGAATGAGTAAGAAAGACAAGTAAAATTGTCAACAAACCTGGCTTGCAGTAGTAATCTAGGTCAATGTCACTACGGCCAACAATCCAAAATGACTAGTTTCTGTTCCGAGGGCCGGAATTTTGAAAACCCTGTGAACTTTAGAGGTACTAAAGATTACCGAAATACATCTGAACCATTAAGTGTAGGTAGCACTGAGCACATAACAAACCCTAATGACAGTCCTGCCTAATGAGTAATGAATCAATTAGAAAATGGGTGATGAGGAGTGGCTGCTGAGTGTTGAGGACGTATCTCAGGATAAATCGGGTTGGCTTGGTGGGTGCTGCACGCCTGAGCCCTGAACGGACTGGGAAGGTAGGCACGGCGGCGTGCCCGGGCAGCGGTGACATTGTTGGGCGAGCAGCTCCTGGTCTCCTGTTAGTCCGGCGTCTCCTCCTAGAGTCATGCCGTCCGGGGACAACAAATCGCCGGCGAGGCAGACGGCTGGGGGCGAGTAGAGATCGGAAGCGCGCAGCAGAACAGAGGGGAATCGGGGCCTGGGACGACCCAAAATCCTAGGGTGGGCTGGCCCACCATGGGCACCCTATAGAGATACACACCCGAGCGGCGAACATGCATTTTTGAAACTAATTTAGGAACATTTAGCTGACCAATTAAACAACTCTGTTTTAATAATATCAGATTCGTATTTGAACATCTAAGCTTGTTTAGCTTGATGCGTGGAGCAGTGTTATTATGACACGAAGCACGTATTCTGATCGTATAGTGATCATAAAAGGGGGAAACTCTAAGCATATTTTTTAGCAAAAGAGGGTTTTCCCTCCGATTTCTATTAAAGAAACCACCATGGAACCAACATGATCAATTAAACCCTAAGCATGATCAATTAAACCGTATTATGGTTGTGCCATGGCAGATTTGAAGCTGCAAACCAGAGAAATTATATTTAGCATCCATTGTTTGCTTCGAACTAAGAACTAAATTCTTAGAGCTGAAAAGAAAGTAGAGTAACCAAGTTAAGATCTATTTTCTGGTTGAGATAAAAAAGCTGAGGAGAAATGAAGTACCATCTCTCTTGCGGTGCCGTGTAGGCATCGGGGGTGCGATGGCTGTCGGTGGCGTTGAAGCAGATCTGCGATGGTAGACGGGTGCATCGGGGGATAAGTCCAGTTGCGGTGGAAGAGAAGGTCGTGTGAGCGGCCCCGACAAAGAGGACGACGGCACCGATGAAGCGAGAGGATGCGATGCAAGGCTATTGGTCCGTCGCCGTGGATGAGAAATGTCCATCTCTAGCAGTGGACGACGCGGTCTTGGTAGGCGCTCCGGCATGGTGGAGGACGGTGGCGATGGATGTGGTGGAGGACGGCGGTGATGGATGGGGTGGCGGACGGAGGCTGGTGTGGGGATGGGGTGTTCTAGCACGGATAGTGTATGAATGGGAAAATGGAGGGAGAGGTACGGGGAATCATGTTTTTGGGACACGCGTGTCTGAAATATGGGAAAGTTACGAACTTAGCCCCCGTTTAAAATTTGGACGTCTCGTCGGTTGGGGATAGGACGGTAATCTTACATCTCACCAATATTTGCCCAGAGCGATTTCAGGCAAGGAGAGGGTGGTTGGCGCCCATGGTTGGCGCCCATGATGTATGAACGGGGCTGACAGGTAGGGCAGTTGTGTCACGTCTGAGTGAAGTTACAAACCTGCCCCTATTGAAAATATTTGCCTACATCGATTTCAGCCGAGTCGAGTTTGTTTTGCCGCCCACCGTGTATGAATGGGGAATGGAGGGAGAAACAGAGGTCTTTCGGACGAGCTTGAATCAAATGTGTTTTGCCGCCCATGTTTGACGCCCACCGTGTCGGAATTGGCTCAGAGGCGGTCGTGTCACGTCTAATTGAAGTTACTAACCTACCCCTATTTAGAGCAGTGGAAATCGGGCCGATGGATTGTCCGTGTAATGGGTAGACAGTAATTTCCATCTCCCAAACACTTGGCTTCGGGCAGCCAACGTGGGAGTGGACATTTTGCAGCTTCTTTCGAATTTTGGGACAATAAGCATCCACGTTTACCCTGGCAACTAAATTCGAATCCATTTTGTATTCCTATATGAATCTTTATAAAACGTTCTATGTGTTTTTATATATCTTCAAAAGGACGACAAAGATGTATTCCACTGTCATATATGAATATGGTTTACAAATGCCGATACTCAAATTCAGAAACTAGTATCTAGTTTAAGGTGAATTCAAATATTTGGAACACTTCATGTCCAACTCAAATGTCACACGCAGCATAATGTGTACTCCCATTTAGATATGTACACAAGCGATGTATCAAGATTCAAATACCGAGTCAATCAACCAAGAATGTACAGAACTAACAGACATGTAAACACTTATAGAGTATATGGATCAATAATATCAACTAACATACATAAGCCAGGCCGATGTACTTCTTTTGGCTACAACATCATCTTTTTTTAGCCAGCATCTTGAACCTTTCAGATGCGTGCCACTTATGGCCCATCTATAGTACTACTATTGTTGAATGCACATTCAGCCCGATTGGCATATTTGTAGGTCTGGCACAGCAATCCAAATGAAATGTCTCAGAGTCTTATCAATTAATACAGACTTGTGCTCAAATAAAATTACAAACCAAAAAACAAAAAAAATTATTACATGATCTCTAAAACAAATGGTTTGATTGATTACATGAACAGACAACACAAAGGTTATTCAACTATGGAAAGAACATTTCACCTATGATTTACCAAGTAGGAATTTAATTTCCTTTTTTCCTTCAGGACCTTAACAATCTGGTCAGTCTCAGCTTGCTTCATTTTGAAATCCACCAAATATTTAAGGGTTGTCTTGAGTACTGCTTGTGATTGTGCTATTTACTTCCTCAACATGTCAACTTCATCTCTAAGTGCAGAAGCAGAATCTCTTTCTACCACTAGTTTAGCCTCTAGAGCATCAGCAGTTGGCAATTCATAATGCACGATTGGGCCGGTGCCACTGCTGTGGGATGATGCAACGTCCATGGGGACCTCGCTCTTTGATCTTGGGCTAACCTGTTTTGCCATTAAAGTTCCGATTGGATTCAGAAAAGTTGAAGTTAGAAAAACATCTCAACTGGGAGTTATAATAGCAAACCAGTTAAACAAAGAAGGAATTAAAGAGTTTTAATTGGATGCTGAAAAGTACTCCCTCCGTCCCATAATGTAAGATGTTTTTTAACACTATGCTAGTGTCAAAAAATGTCCTATATTATGGGACGGAGGGAGTAGTTATTAACATCATAGTAACCCGCCGTTGCAGCAGCAAAGCAGTTAAACAAACAAGTAGATATTTAAGTTAAGGCAAACAGGTAATTCTTAATAGTAAGTATCAAACACATAGATAGGCGCAGTCTACAATATGATTAACAGGCTGTGCCATTATGTAATCAGTAGCAAACTAAATTAAGCCAAGCAACGTAATTGAACAATTTTGCAATAAGTGGCTAACTAAAATTCCGAGAAGGAGGTAACTGAACTTACGCTAGTTCTTTGTACATGCACACTGCAACTTCTTTTTCGCTTACAAGGTTGTACAAAGGAGTCCATGGCATCAATTGCTTGGATACGCAGTCCCAATACTTTTTTCTTCCCACACTGCATGGGTAAGTCGAATGGTTAATCTGGTAAGATGGTGCGTCCTTGATATGTTATATGAGGACGTGTAGTCAGACTACTTGTAGCCAAACACATCACACTGGCTTTTACTGTATATTTCATGCGATTACTTTTGGCATATCGAGATCTAAGAAATCTACAATAGGATGAAAAGACTGGCATCCTTCACATTATTGGCAAACTCAGTTCATAGAAACAAGCAATTCAACCATTCTGTGGGTAAATCAAAAGCGCCACTGGAATATTTTTCACTATACAATCATACACGCAAAAAGGGGCGACACCACCATAGGGGCTGGTATGGGCGTCCGCCTTAGGTGGCTGGAAAGTGTGCACCTAGTTTGAGTCATCCAGGTTGGCCCACGGTAGTTTTGTTCGTCCCAATGCACGAGCACGCAATGTAAAAAATGAAGAAAAATGTTTCAATTTGGATGGGCCAATAACATAAGTGCAAGGCAGACCCTATAGCAGGCTCGCGGCCCAAACGAGCGCCTCCCATATCGATCGATAGCAGGAAAAATCCCAATTCATTCGCTGCAACCTCTAGTCTGGTTTGCTCCTAACCTAGCCACCGCTGGATAGACTGACACGGCACTTCCTCGCGCCCTCGTTGGAGGGCGGTCGCCGGGCTTCAAGTGAACGGAAGGACAAGAAGATGAAGATCCAACCCTGGGTGTAGCCTATGTGGGAGGCAGCGGCGGCAGCACGGGCATGGCATCGAGCTTGCGCAAACGGACAGTCGCAGCTTGCAAGAGTAGCATGTGCAACAAGCAGGTACATCACATCCCTGATTATATCTAATTCAACTCTTCAATTTCTGGCCAATAGTTAAACCTGACGGTGTTGCAAAACTGCTTGTATGTAGGGAATCCATGAGAACATGAAACCAATTTCTACTTATTTTATAACTCCCCCAATCAATACTGAACTGACTGAATCTGATGTATCTAATAAAGTTTCCGATGCAAACATACAAGCTCATGTTGTTCTTGAGCCTGAAGTGTCTAATGAACAGACTGCTAATGAAGGATTTGATGCAAACATTTTACATGCTCCTGGTGATGAACATATAGAGTCTAATGAGGGATCTAATGCAAGCATTTTGCAAGCTCATTGAAGGATTTAGTGTCTAATGATGATCTACTATGCTGAGAGAGACAGAGATTTGCAGGCATTGATGACAAGCAAATTATAGTGCATTTTCATAGCTTGAGGAAACGTCAAGGCCATCTACCAGAAAGTCCCCGTATCATGACAACATAGCATAAATACTTTTCTAATCTGTTGTTTGAAACTATTGGCATACTTGTGCAGGATAGATATATTGATATGCAATTTGCGCACTGGTTATACGTGCAATTACACTTCAATATTTTCAGCCAGAGAACGAATAATTCAGGCAGGTACAGACCATGTTTGTAGTCCTTGTACACCATGTTGCATTTTGTGTTTTTTGGTGCTTGCATCATTTAGTGTTTATAATCTGAACTACTTTGGATCATTAGCTAGTTTTCAAAGTGCATGTAGCTTCACATTTCTCAAGTTATGTTGATTTTTGGAGTGCAAGTGCCTTCATATTTTTTAAGTTAAATGTTCGCCCCTGGTAACTTGAATTCATGGATCAGCCACTGCACACAAATCATACACGAATGCTAGTACGAATTAAATGAAATGCGGGGACTTACGCTAGCTCGTTGTACAGGCTCGCTGCAGCTCTGCTTGCGCTTGGGATGTTCCATGTACAAGTCCATGTTACCACTTGCTTGGATGTGTAGGCCTTGTGCTCCTTGCATCCCCCTCTGCATTTTTGACACGGCGAATGGTTGATCAAATAAGAGGAATCGACCTTGATGTTGTACCGGAGGGTAGATACTTACAAGGTTATACGGGTGTGCAGGATATGTACTAGATCCCGTAGCCCCGTCATGCTTCGCTAAAAATGGATTTGCTTGTTTCAGATGATATCTCCAGAAGAAATAAGAGTTAAAGTCAGAGTTTCATAGGCGTGTAAGCTAAGAGAGTAGTGAAAGGATATCCAAACATCGTCGGAACAGTGCATAAGGGAGTGATGTGTGGATACCTAGTTCGGGCCGGCGTTTGGGCATGCTCGCCTAGCTAGAGTGCAGGTCACTTTAGAGCCGTTGAGGGTGATGTGCTGGTGTTGGTTGGCCGCGCACGGATGCAGATCTTGAGTGGCAGCAGAGCGCTACGATGCGGTGGATGAGACCGTTGGTGAAGCCCCAACGACCTCGGGGGGCGGAGGTGCGACGATGTGCTCGGTGAAGTACCCCGGTGAGCTGGGAGACGGCATCGGTGAAGCGCACCTGATGCAGTGGAACTCGGTGTCTATGAGGCACGTCGGTTGCGGCGGCCGACGTTGTCGGTGGACCACCCGGTGCAGCGGACGAGGGCGTAGATGAGATAGCTCCGGTGCGGTGGTGAAGCGCGACCGTCGTCTTCGTCGTTGTCGTCCGGCACAGAGGTGGGGAACGGTGGGGAAAGAGACGAGGCGAGGGGCGATTCGAGGGATGGCGGCGAATTAGGGATTTGAGCAATCTGGGCGCGGAAGGGGACGGTGGAGAAGAGAGATTTTGCAGGGCTGGAATTGGGGCCGCCAGATATTTCAATCCGAAACGTGGAAGCACGAACTTATATTGTCGTCGTCCTTTTTTTGGGGGAAGGGGGGTGGGTGGCTGGGTGCTACGCGTCCGTCCGACACACGCGACCACCCCAACAGGACAACGCTTCGGTGCCTTAAGGCACCTGCATTTGTGTCCATGACATGTGGGCCCAATAGGTGGCTGGGCCACATGTCAGTCACCCAAGGGTTGTTGCCTTTAAGGCACCGAAGCAGCGTCCACCCCGACATGACCCTGGTCTGCCTGGTGTGCCTACATTTGAGAATGCAAACGAATCTTCTTTCATTCGCAAACGAATCTGTATGTATTACCATGCCCGTGTTTTCCTTGCAATAATTAGTCATTCGAAACGAGATACTCCATCCGTTCACTTTTGTAAGTCGTTTCAAACAACTTAAAATGAACTGTTTTGCACATTGTCTGAAATGTCTTCAAGGTCTTATAAAAGTGAACATAGGGAGTACTATAAATTAATTAATGAGGAGTTATTTGAAAAAAATCGAAACGGTACCCACGCTAACGTGGATTAGAGTGTGTCACATAATTAGTTATTTGAATTAGAGTGTGTGTCATGTAGTTAGTTATTTGAATTAGAGTGTGTGCCACGTAGCGATCTCCAATTCTAACGTGGATTTCGCATTTCACTGTATCCACGCTACTTTTTAATACAAATTCATATGTATATGATGAACACCATCGTAGTGAGAAAACTTTTGGGTGGATTCAAACATATGAGCTACAAAATAGCACAACAAATTGAGCCAATGTCAACTTTTTGAAACTTAGTATGGCATGAATTCGAAATAATTACCCGTATGCCAGGTCCTCGGTTCAAATCTTACAATGTACACCGAATTGAAACATCGATATTAAGTCTCGTACTATGTACATTCAAATGTTGTTTTTAGTCCCCCCTCCCCCCCCCGCGCGCACAAACGCTACATACTTCCTGTATTGGTCAATCTTCCTCTCCTAACCACCTTAGCAAGCTATCGGTTTCCAACACACGTTCATTCTTTCTCTCCATGTTTCGATCTCTAAGTCTCTCAACTACACAACCCCTTTTTCCACTCCTGTTACCAAATGTATTTACCTCACACACCCGCCATTGCACCCCATGTCGAGCTCTCTCTCTCTCCCCTCTCCCTCTCACCCTCTCGCGCTAAATACATGCATTGCATATCTAGCCCCCCAACCTCTCGTGCACACAAACGCACGTTGTATATCTAGGTCACTCCCTCGAGACTGTCTCACTCTTTCTTCCGCACGGCGGGCCACACTCTCTCAATCTCGCTCTCTTTATCTGAGTCTTGTTTAACCTCATTTTCTTTCACACACAAATGATATATCTCCCTGTTCGGGCCTCGATCGACACACTCTATACTCTCTCACGCAGATTGTCTATCTAGGTTAGTCCATCCAAGCCGCCGCCACTCTTTCGACCTCATGGTGGGCCACGCTCACTCAATCTCTCTCTCTCTCTCTCTCTCTCTCTCTGTCTGTCTCTTTGTGTGTGTGTGTGTGTCTCGATTTACCTCGCTCTTTCTCGGACAAAAACGATATATCACCATGTTTGAGCCCAATTCGACCTATTCACATTGTATACTCTCTCACGCACATCGTCTATCTAGGTCACTCTCTCCAACCCGTCTCACTCTTTCGATCGCACGGTGACCCTATGTGATCGGTTGACCTTTCTTCCTTCCACGCACAAAATATATCTACACGTCTGTGACTGGATCATCTCTCAGCCCTCACCCTTACCAAAAGCTCAATCGGACAATATCTCTCTGGAGCATATATATTTGTTCAATGAATGTCGGACCACACTCACTTTGTCTCTCTATCTATATGTCTCTCGATTGACCTCACTTTCTCATACCGTATCTTCCACGCGTTGAAGCTACTACCTCTCCATCCCTCGCAAAGCCGGAGCTATTTACATTGCGAGGGGCACTCCAACCTTGGATTAATTTGTGTAGGCATTTATTCCGGTCGGTTTAGATTATATTTTCATAGTATTCGGCCCACAACTACTCCAAACGTCGTTGCAACCCATGCAACTCCCCTAGTTGATTTCCCTCTGGCTCGATCATCGCTCTCTCGCACATCCTTTCTCACCTTCAACGTCGCACCATGGTATTATTGAAAAAACTATGTTGTTCTCTTTAATTATTGTAAATAAGCTACAAAACTACACACCGATAGTCCACTTGGAATGGAACAAATTTTGACCCACAAATTAAAGTGCTACAAACTACACACCAAGGGGCCCACACGTCATGAAACAAATTTGGAACCATATACAAATTAAAAAAGAAAGGACGAGGATCGAACATGCGACCGAGCCTTCAAGCCGCATGTCAATAGGCAACATACGTAGAATAGCAATGTTTGTTGTACCCACTTTGTTCACATTATTTTTTTATATTACCATAGCCTAATTAATGGATAACATTTAATATTATTTTTAGTACTATTCGCCTTCACTTACTGGTGGGTTCCATGTGTGCTCTATCTCTCTCTCCTCCCCTTCTGTGTTTAGACGCACGGGCAAACAGGAAGAACTCGCGGGTGATGTTGTCGTTGACCATATCTGGACACGTTCACAACTCACAAGTCACGACACCAGTTTCACATACTAGCAGCACTAGTCAGTGTGTACGTGCAATGCACGTTAATTTGGAAGTATTTTAAGTGCATGTGGATATTAACTACTAGGATATTATTTGCGTGTTGTCATGTGATTAGCACTATTTTTGGCCTGAAATTAACTGCACGCTAAATGTGTTGAGCGCTCGATATTGAAGCAGTCTAGGTCGTTGGATGACAAGGAATACATGTGGCTTGATGACGTTTTATATTTAATTTGATACGGCTCTAGCAGAACATTCAATCAATCAAACCATAGATTTCGTTCAGTCTGACTCCGACTTTAAATTATACGACGATCGATATAAAATAAACGGAAATGATAAACGTTCGGATTTTAAGCATGGCAATCCGAACGTTTTTCATGGCAAATTTAGATTACACGGCGGCGGAAGGGGCGTCTCGCGGTGGGAAGCGGCTCCTCTGCCGTGCTCTATGTGTCGTCGGGCGACTGACCTATGGCGACGGCGGCGTCTTGCACCGTTGTTGGTGTACTCCTAGACGTTGGCCTAGCTTCAAGGAAGGCCAAAATGTTCTGGACTACAGAGCGAGTCAACTGGCGGGAGGAGGCGACTAGCGTTGGTGCAAGGAAGCAGTCGACGGCGGCCATCCATGCCGCTGAGGGGGGCACTGGCACCCGCGCGGGGACATGCGCTGTCAACAGCGCGGCGGAGACGTTCGTGTGCATGGGCACCGCCACGGGCGCGCACGTCAGTGCATGCGCAGGCCCATCCGCTGGCAGTTGCACGGGCACCGGCACGGGCGTGGCGCGTCAGTGCACGCGCAGGCGCATGCGCTGGCAGGTGCACTGGTGCGTGAAAGTCGGCAAGGACCTCGTGGAACCCTGTGGCATCAAGCTCGGCGACAATGTGCGGCTCCCAGCCAATCAATGCCATGGGGATGGGCGCTGGCGTAGTCGGGGCGACGGGAGCCGGAACGGGAGTGGGGACAGGCATGGCGCCTTCCCGCAAGGCCAGTTCAAGCTCGTCCCAAAGCGCCTATGTTCTTGAGACTCCGGCTGGGTGTCTTCCTCATGAAACTAGAACACTAAGGGCAGACCATCGTGATGCGGCATGGCGTACGTTTAGGTCAGGCTAGTTGGAGGTAGACGACAGGAGAATCGGAGAGGAAGAGAGAGGATTGTAGCGATACCGGGTAGTGCGGGGTTGATTTTAAACTGCGGCGCCGGCGACATTAAAAGTGGGAGCAGTTGGGACGACGGTGGGCGGCGGAGCCTGGTCAAAGGGCTCGCCTCCCAGTGAGTCTGCACAGCGGTCTGCTCGCACGCCTCCCTGACAGCCGACGCAGCGGTCTGCTCGCATGCCTCCCGTCGACTCACACGCTTGCTGGGACTGCACCTGCCGATGAGAAGCGGGGACTCATGGCGGCACGTAAACGCCCACAGTTTCAATAGTGAAAGCGTTTGCCTTAACGTGACAGGTCTTTTCCCTAAAAAAACATGACATGTCTTTGTTCCAAAATACCTTGGCTCTTCATTTGTGCAACTTGTCATAAGCAGCTTGTCTCGAATTGAAGAAAAAACTTACGAAGTAATATTTGTGCCATATCATGTGACCATGCTCAGTTTCAAGAATTTATGCTCCTTTTTGGATTTTCTGAAGTTTAAGACCCAGGATTCGAAACAATATCATAACCTGCATCATGCAATAAATTTTCAAGCCATACATCTGTCTTGTTGTATTTCTTAAGAAAGGATTTGGTCAAACATTTTGCTTAGTTAAACCTCCTTTCCGGTTTATAGGGCTCAATTCAAAAATCTCACCAACCAAGGTAGATGGTGAGTGGTGGAACAATTGTTGTAGTTTGCAAAACCACTCAATTAATGCACTTGTTTTCCTCAAAAATTGTGTTTACGAATGCATTAATTGCAATGCATGCATGCATAAAGTACATGCATTGGTCAATTTTCTCTTAATACTTGCATGTAATGATTTATTGCACCTTGAAATCTAAACATATGATGGGGAACAACCAAATTGAGACTTATAAAATGGGAAAACTAAAATTTTGAGATAAGCCCTATAAACCGGAAAGGAGGGAGTAAAAGGATAATCCATCCGTACCAGTGCATTGCCTGATATATTAACTCAAGTACTAGGCACGAACAAAAAAAGTACCAGGCACGAACAAACGGGCTCAATTCGGTGCTCATCCTGGTGTAGTAGTAGTAGTACTAGGCAATGCAGTTGATGGGTGACATTGATGAGCGGCGACCGAGGGAATTGAACCGTGCTCGGCACGGTAGGTAACGTTGTCTAGTTACTAAAGCATCCCTCTGTTGTTCATCGGTAGTTATTATGGACCGGGGACATGAGGGGAATTTCCTAGGGATGGAATTCTAGCCGCCAGATATTTCAACTTGAAACGTTGAGGCTCGACTGGTTGGGGTTGCCTAATGTGCGTACCACGCACACCACTGAAGGACACGAGCCCGTTTTTTTAGGATCAACACAAGCCAAGGTCTGGCTGGTATGCCATTGGGTCCTACCATTTGAGAATACGAAAGGAACCTTTTAAATTGCCGAACGAATCTATGTGTATTACAATACCCGTATTTTCCTTGCAAATACTAATCTCAACGTGGTAATTGATTTATGACGAGTCGTTGAATTAGAGTGAATTTGTGATATAGTGATCTCAACGTGGATTTCACATTTCATGGTATCCCTAGTAAGTTTTCCAATGCAAATTCAAATTTAAAGGATGAACAATATGGAGGTGAGAAAACTTTGTATGTATCAAGCATATGACCACACACACACACACACACACACAGACACACACGCACGAACACAACAACAATCCAATAAGTATAGTGCATCTATTTTTCCAACCCATGCATGTATGACACGAGTTCAAAAATACTCCTTCTATTCCTAAATATTAGTCTTTTAGAGAGTTCAACAAGTGACTACATACAGAGCAAAATGAGTGAATCTAGACTCTAAAATATGTCTATATACATCCGTATGTGCCAGTCCATTTGAAGCCTCTAAAAAGACTAATATTTAGGAACGAAGGGAGTAAAATGTAAGACATCCATGGTCCTCAGTTCAATATTTAAAATGAACATGAAACTGAAACATGAATATTAAGTCTAGTACTACAGTACATGCAAATGTTGTGTTTAGGCGGAGCTATGATTGTCGGGGGTCAATCCCTCGACCTTAGATAAAACTGTGGAGCTCTGTTTAGGGTTGTTTAGATTATATTTGTTCCCACCCTCCCAACCACCGATTGGTTGTGCACCCCCCACCCCTCCTCCCCGGGAGAATATCATGTGCCCCCATACCTTACATGCTATATGTTGATACGAGTTGCTTGGAGCTTGTAGATCTGAGATATAGCAGCTCACATGATGTGTCTTAATTTTTTTGTAGGAAACCTTGATGAGTTTGAGAATTGCACACAATTTGTACAAAACCTACTTAGATGCCCTTTGATCCCATATCGAACGACCTCGAAGCTCGTATCACCGTAGCATCTAAGATGAAGGAGGACATCATATTCTCCTATATGTAAGAATATCTTGTGCCACCACACCTTAGATGCTTTGGTGATACAAGCTCTTCGGAGGCGTTGGATTTGTGACCCAACACCTCCTCGGTGGTTCGAATGGTTTTTTGCAGAAAATCCCCAAAAGAGTTCGGCCACTACTTACAAGCACAAAGACTGCTCAGATGCCATTGGATCTCAGATCAAATGACCTCCAAGCTCATATCACCGTAGCATCCAAGCTGCGATAGCACCTTATGTTTTCTCGCACGGGAGAGTATGAGGTGCTCCCGCACCGTAGATTCTATGGTGATACGAGTTCACTGAGATCTAACGGCCCACAGTAGGAGGTTTGAATGTTTTTGCAATATACGGCTGATAGAGTTTGGGAAATGCGCAGAAAGTACAAGTACTATGCATGTGCCATCTGATCACTGATCATATGACCTAGATGCTCATATCACCGTAGCGGGTAATTAAGCTACGGGGAGCACCTAATATTAGCACCGGGGAGCCGTTGGATCGAAGATGCAGCGGCACACACGAGGCCTGAATGTTTTATTTGCAAAAAAAACTTGGGAGAGTTTGGAAATTGTGCATAATTACAAAGACTACTCCCAAGCCATTGGATCTCACTTCCAACAGTGTAAAAACTCGTATCACCATAGTATCTAAGCTGCGGGGTGGATGTGATATTCTATGCCACTGTCATTTTTGTTCGTAAACTTGCAAAATACGTGTAACTCGTGCCGTTACTTGGCTAACCACGCAAAGTGTTTGTTCAAAAAAACATCCTACACTGAAATATCGGAACAACACACGGGGGTCCCACTTGTCATTAATCAAATTTGGACCTAAAACTAACAAATCTGAAAGACGAGATTCGAACTAGCAACCTGGACTACAAAGCGTAAGTCGATAGCCTGAAAAAACGAACAGTTGTTGGCTTTGTCCCATAACTTGATTTTATATAGTACTTGCATTGAGTAGAGTAGAGGGAGTGCCTCGTCAACATGTGCATGACCGTTGTCTCACTTACGGGTGGTCCCAGGTCTGCGATCTCAATCTCTCTTCTCTCCATCATCTAACCTTTGCACGGGCACACACGAAGAGCGGCGCTAGCTTGCCGTGGTGTTATTACAACTAAAAAAAGCTTGGAAAATAGAAGAATCGCCTAGAACAAGAAACGTTGCGGCTGGTCGAGACGGAGCTAACCGTGCCACGTTTGCATGATGAAGCTGTGTGGCTAGTGGGGTGTTTTCGACCGACTGGCTGGGTCCCGAGGTCGAACCATAGGTACTACATCTAATACAGTATATTTTTACACGCACATTTTTCCTCTGTGCCGAGACGTGGCACACCCTACCACGCGGTTTCGAGGTCCTCCCGGGTGGTGCACACATATATTCTTCCTGACGTGGGACGCCCTACCGCGTGTTTTCTGGGTCCTCCTCAGTTGTAGCACCGAAGCAAGTAAATGAGTCATCAAATCACGAAAGACCACCTTTCCCGCCGAGCACATCAGTGAAGCACGGTGGCTAGCTAGTTGGGCTAGTTCGACCGATTAGCTAGGCCGCCGCCACATTTGTTTTTTCACCCCTTTTTTTATCTACTTGTCGGCAGGTACATTTAAATATCCACCGCGGCGTTGCTCTGGTGTTTGGGTGCGGCAGGATTTTAAATTTTTTGATTGACAGGAGTAGGCGCAGCAGGATTTTTAATTTTTTGATTGACGGGAGCAGGCGCGGTAGCAATTAGTCACGATGACTCCGCCTGTAAAAACCAACTGCTCCCTGATGTGTGAAGTCGTCGACTGGTGTTTTACCGTGGTGAAAACCAAAAGATTCCCAGCTCCTCGGCTGGCTCCCTCCGCCTTCCCGTAGATTGCATTGCCTTTCAGCCATTTCTCCCCCTTTGCTTCCTCTCCCCATTGCTTCTACCTGGTGCCATGGCGGCGCAGCAGATCACGGAGTCCGAGGTGAGGCGCCTAACACACTAGCTCCATGCCAAGGATGCGGAGCTCAGGTCCAAGGACGTGGAGCTCCGTGAGCTCAAGGAGGAGAGGAGTCCCATGCTCCTCCTTTATGTGCGGGAGTTCATGGAGCTTCAAAAGCGGCAGGCGTCCACCACAAAGATGCTCGAGGCATTGGCGGTGTTGCTGCAGAAAGCGGGAGATATGATAGGCCGTCAGGGGAGCCGGCTGGAGCGCGAGCAGGCCAATCATGACGAGGTCCAGGATCGCCTCGCACGTGTTGCGGCTGCGCGATGCCTACCGTCGTGCCAGCGCAATGATGCCGGCCATCGAGCTAAACCCGTTCGACCACCCGGTTGACTTCAACGAGCTATGGCTTCCTGACCTTGTCTCCTTATTCACCTATATCTCCCAGGAGCTGAGCCATCTCCGCGCGATGGTGGGGGCTGAGCTGGACAAGGAGGGGTTGCACGCTGCCGACGCCATTGCCGGGCGAATCATTTCAGGGCTCCGTCACCGGAATCCATTCGTGCCATTGGACGCCGTCTTTGACGAGCTGGCTCCCGTCGACCGGGAGCGGGCTCTGCGGGCGGTTGCACCCTGCATCACCAATGTCATGCGCCTCGAGAAGTAGAGGGACTTCGGTGGTGTTTAGGCGCCCTCTGCATGGGCATGTCCATGTCTCGGTGCAACATGACCGTTGGGTCAAACTCAGACGGTGCAGATCCATCACTGTAGCACAAAGTGTGTGGGTGTGTTTGGTTGCATTCTCATCTCAATATAGTTGTTTCCTCTTCGTGTATTTTTGTCAACCTACTAGTGTGGACTCATGCACCCTTCATGCACTCTGCCAAACACCCAAAAGTGGGTCGAGAAGGGAACTTTTGCTCCCATCTCGTGCACCCTTCATAAACCCTGTCTAACACTATAGGATGTGCTTCATATGGTTCATGTTTCGTGGAGTACTATAGCACCATACTCTCCATGCGCGGTGGACCTAGTTCTGTTAACATTGATCTCACTGTTCATTCTCGACCGGACAGTCGAAGAAGCAGTACTATGTTACATATAGGAGTAGTTGACATGCGCACAACACAGCAACAAGATTGTGTAGTACTGACGTATGAACCACTCCACATGCCTAGTAGTAGGAGCACTGTGTATGTTCAAGTGGCTGCCTTGTTTCGCACTCCTCCGTCGTAAGAGTGGAAACGCTTGTTGTAATCATTTTTTTCTTCAGAATGAAAAACAATGGACACGCTCTACTGTGCGGATCCTCCTCCAGCCATGCACTAAATTACTCACTTTCACCGACATGTGGGACAGCCAGCACCTGGGTCCACCAGCCATGCACTAAATTACTCCATAGTAGAGTGATGGTAGACTACCCCGATCGAACCGCCGTAGTAATGCCCAATGAGCCGTCAAATCACAAAGCCCCCTCCTTTCCAGCAGTAAGTTGGACGGATGAAGCAACCATCATTTCACTCTTCTCTCTCAACTTCCTCTCTTGAAGAAAACCCCCACTCGCTTCGCTTCTCCCTCATCTCGTTCCTCCTTTCACTATTCTCTCTCAGCTTCCTCTCTTGGATGGACGCCGGAGCACCGGCCGACGTGATGTCTATGGCTCTGGCCAAAACCGTTGAGGCTCATGGTACGAAGAAGCGCAAGCACCCCGCCGAGACTATCGCAGACAAGCTCAAAGCCATCGCCCTGTCCAAGCCCCCCTTTCCGGGATTCCTCATTAAGCAAGTCCAGGTAATGTCTCTTGTTGACGATCTTTTTCTCGATCTTGATCGTGTTTTTTCATCTAACACGCAGTACTAGTACTGGTAGTACAACTTTCTAGGTGATCTTGCATGTGATTTTAGTGTGCCAAATGACGGTTCTAAATTCCTCTTTTGACCAAAACATGCGAGAGGTTGACACTGATTTCTTATAGATTACTTTCAACTACTCCCTTTGTCCCAAATTTCTTGTCTTAGATTTGTCTAGATACGGATGTATCTAATACTAAAATGTGACTTGATACATCCGTATCTAGACAAATCTAAGACAAGAATTTCGGGACGGAGGGGGTACTTTATGAACATCAATGCTACCTTTTAAGAGGGTATATTTACCCCAGTAACTTGTGTTATGGATATTGCATGTAATCCCTCTGCTCTAAAGCCTTTGAAGACATGTTCTAGTGTCTTTGTTCACTCATTTCTGTGCGTATATGTAGTCATATATGGAGTATAATATCAAAAATCATCTTATATTTCTGAACGGAGGTAGTAACGAAATATGGTTTCTGTTTGAATTAGAACCAGGTCCATGGTGGAGATGAAGTTCTCAAAGTCATGCCGTGTGAACTGGAAGACCTGATGATGAGTTCTACTGCTGAAATATCCAGCTGCCGTGTCCTTGTTGCCACGTGTCTTGAACTAGTGTTTTCCTGTAGCATTGTTGTCAGGCGTGTTCTCGAGGCTGTACTTGACCACAACAATTTCCTGGTTGTGCCTTCGATTACGAAGGGTGTTGTTCTTGTAAAGCTTCCCAACAAATCTGATGCGGCCTGTCTTCATCATCATGTTTATGAGTGGAAAGACTACTCTGTTAGGTTCTCCAAGGTTGACAAGATGGTGATGGTGCATGTAGACATCTCACATGAAGTCCATGGCCTAGTCAGTTATGCGGGGTTCATCCCGTAGGTCGGTGGCAAGAAATAGTCTGCAGAGTTTAGTTAGTGCAATTTTGCTTGTCTGTAGTAAGTACTATTGTTCAGTACTTGATTTGTGTTTGTGAACCCTGTATTGTTTATTAGTACTGCCGCTTTTGGTGTGTGGTCAGTCCTGAGAACGGTCTATGTTAATGTGTGTCCACTCAAAGTCTGTACATTTTGAAGTATCCAGATCATATTTTTTGTGAGGACGGTTTATCAATTATGGTTACACTCCAATATCTGTATGCATTGCAGGGTTTATCGCAACCACTAGGATTTCCAGTCCCATGCATGTTCGGTCCATACGATTTGTCACGACCTTTGGACTGTCCTGCTTGTGGGAGTAGGCAGGGCCCCTTCATGCCACGCGTAGTTGGATGATCAATCTTCTGTTTAGTACTTCAACATAGTGATTTCCTGGTAAGGATTCACTCGTGTCACATCAAGTAAATCTTATTGATTTACTGTCTAAATCTTATTGATTTAATGTCATGTTTTCTTTCTTTTCCTGCAATTTTACGATGCAGGTTTTGCCATGTGACATTCATCATAGAAAAAATCGTTTGGTTTGCTCTACGATGGCTATTTTTGCAGGTTTCACTTCTTATGTCGTGTCAGTAATGAAGGCACTGTCCATCACTTATATTACTGGAAAAAAATTGGATCAGTCTGTTGTCTGAGTACAAGCTAAATCCCTATGATGAACTGCAGTTTGGTTTAACAAAAACGCCACAATTAGTCCTTCTCGCGTTTAAAAGAAATGAAGAAAAAAACTGGATCACGGTCACGGATCCTAGTCAAGTTAGAAAGCTGATCATAGCAGACCAGACATGATCGCTGCTGTCTCGCACAGATCGAGCACCAGCAGTTGCTCTAGCACTGACAGCGGCAGCAGCTCAGTCTGATCCAGCTAAGGATTGGGCACCGACCACGTCAGCAGATCAGTCTGATCTACCGGAGGATCGGGCATCGACACCAGCACCAGCTCTACAAGGAGCACCATCTCCGGCAGCAGCAGCGGCTTCAGCACCTGCACCAACACTTGCACTTGCATTTGGTCCGGCCCGTGCAGTTCCACCGGCAACAGACTGGGCTGCAATTTCACTTCATATACCAAAGTCCTTACAAAAATCGACATGTCCACTGTCGGTGTCAAAACCGGCGGATCTCGGGTCGGGGGTCCCGAACTGTGCGTCTAGGCGGATGGTAACAGGAGACGAGGGACACGATGTTTTTACCCAGGTTCGGGCCCTCTTGATGGAGGTAAAACCCTACGTCCTGCTTGATTAATATTGATGATGTGGGTTACAAGAGTAGATCTACCACGAGATCAAGGAGGCTAAACCCTAGAAGGTAGCCTATGGTATGATTGTTGTTCGTCCTATGGACTAAGGCCATCCGGTTTATATAGACACCGGAGAGGGCTAGGGTTACACAGAGTCGGTTACAAAGGTAGGAGATCTACATATCCGTATCGCCAAGCTTGCCTTCCACGCCAAGGAAAGTCCCATCCGGACACGGGACAAAGTCTTCAATCTTGTATCTTCATAGTCTTGGAGTCCGGCCGATGATGATAGTTCGGCTATCCGGACACCCCCTAGTCCGGGACTCCCTCAGTAGACCCCGAACCAGGCTTCAATAACGACGAATCCGGCGCGTATGTTGTCTTCAGCGTTTGCAAGGCGGGTTCTCTTCATGCTCCATGTTTTTTCCGGATAGTGTCCGGTTGCTTCATAAATGCTGTGCTCCTTGGCTTCCGCGTCCAATAATGGTCTTCTTCCACGCGTTGCACGAATGCGAAAAGCCAGGGTATTTTTATGTTTTACCCCCTAGCTGCGCAAATAAGCTGCCTATAAGAGAGGCGAGGATCTAGATCCAAACCACATCATCCTCCTTCCGCAAGCACTCATCGAGGCGCATCTGACACCAAACCCATTCCAAAATGGACAGTCGACGCGGCTCCTATTCTCGCGCTCCTAGCCCTAAGCCAGGAGATTGGAGGAGATGCTCAGTCCCGCACAACGAGTTAGTGACGCTCCAAGCAGAGGGATATCTTCCCCCGGCCTTCATGGTTCCGGTTCGAGCCGGACTGGCCACCTACAAAGGTGGGAAGCAGGCGGAGAGCGCCCCCAATCCCTCCAAAGGAGAGCGGGTGTGCTTCGTCTCCTACTTAATAAGGGGACTCGGATTTCCTATACATCCGTTTCTTCGGGGGCTCCTGGAGTTCTACGGACTCCAGCTTCATCACCTTACACCTGCCTCCATTTTGCACATCGCAGGCTTCGTAGCTTTGTGTGAGCTGTTCTTGGGCATTGAGCCCCATTTTGCGTTGTGGAAGAGGTTGTTCTGCCTCGTACCCCGCTCTCACGAGGGGTCGATATATCAAGTGGGCGGAGCCGAAATATGGCGCATCGCTGGGACAGGATACCTGTCCGGGACCCCGAAGAAGGCGTCCGAAGATTCCTTCGGAGTGGTTTTATATGGAGGATGCTCCGCTGCCGGATCCAGTCCGGATCGGCCTTCCGGAGTTCAACAACGCTCCCCTAAAGAAAAGCCTAAGTTGGCGCCCACGGAGCCCTCGACGAGAAGATGATAGTAGCGTCCATTACTTGATGGGCCGGATACGGCTGCTAGCCCATTCCGGATTAACCATGATTGGAGTCATGGCCACATGCATTATGCGTGGGGTGCAGCCGCTCCAATATAGGGGCCACCCCATGTGGGACTTCAACGGAGACGACGACGCCACCCGTCACGGCCGCAAGGGACCTAGCTCGGCCGACGATCTGGTGAAGATCCTGTCCGGCTTGTACAAGGGGGAGAAGGAGGACTTCCTCCGCACGAATCCTCTGAACAGATTTTCCATGAACAACCCTCGGAGCTGGGTAAGCGGTCGCATGCATATCTGAACCGTGCCTTTAAAGGCAATTGTCTTATTGTATGATTTTGACACAGGAGCTGCGTCGGGATGTGGAGGGCATAAAAAGCCCAGCCCCACAACCCGAAGACCCAGAAAGGTCCCTTGATCCGGCCTACGAAGAGGATCCGGACTTAGCGGTGGAACTGATCGACGGGGTGTACCACCAGCTCAGCATAGATAATGCTTTAGTCGCCATTATGGCTGACTACCCCGTTTTGTGTCCGGCTTCCCCGGTGAGTACGACCGAAGTCCTGGTGTTGTTACTTCTTTAATGCTTAGTTCTGACCACCGTGCACCAATGGTGTTCGACAGGAAGCGCCTTTACGGCAGGAAGTCGAGCCCGCGGCGACCGGCCAACAAGGGTCAGTCCGGCCCAACAGGCAGAAGAGGAGTGCGACGCGAACTGAAACGTCGCCACAACGGTACGGAGCACCGCTATTCTTTAAGGGAAGGATTCCCAGGAGGTATATTAATGCTCATAACTTTTCCAGAAAGAGCGCTCGCCGGACAGTGTCCGGAGAGGTTGCCAATCAAGCCTCCGCCAGCCATGCTCCAACGCATGGCCCGGAAGGGGAGGCGAATACAAGGCATGAGTCAGACGCTCCTCTGACGGAGGATGCCGACAGGCTGTCCGCCACCCGGTCTAAGGTGGAGAGCGCCATGAATCACAGGCGTCGCCGGACAGTTCTTCGTGACGCGTGTTTCTCCCCGGAGGCGTTAAATGCCTTTGATGCGGGAAACGTGCACCTCCGTGCCGCTCAAGATGGGTTAACCAGAGCCACGGAGCAGTATGTGAAAGACATATGTGTAAGTAATTTTAATAGTTATATATGCCAGTAGCCCCCAAGACTTAAAATGGTTAAAATAATTGATTTAAGGATCAATTTTTATGCAGGATCTTACGGAGGAGAATACCCATCTGTCCCAGGAGCTCCAAGAGTGCAAGGCCCAACTTGAGGCCGCACTGGCCGCCACAGGGGGAGCCACAGAGACCCCCGCTGGTAAGACGTACTTTGAAAAGATAATTAATTAACAAAGTGCGGCGTGAATCTGACAATAATATTGCAGAGGGCGCCACACTAGATCCGGACAAGCAACAGCTACTGCGTCAGCTAAAGGCTAGCGAGAGGGTGCTTATGAAGGTGCAACAGGAGAGAAACAAGCTCCAAGATGCCCACACCCAGCTAGGAAAAGAGCTGAAAGGTGTTCGGGCCCAGCTGTCTGGCTCCTTGAAGGAGAATCAGCGACTTCGTCGCGGCATTTATAGTAAGTGCTTGAGCAAATTCCTTTGAAAAGAAGAATTCGGCGAGGAAGTCGTTTGACAGAAATATGTCTTTAGGTATGCTCACAGGTCGCCCTGCGGAGGAAATGCCTGGGTCAACAGGTGACCAACTTCCCGAGCTGGTGCAATTGTTCGAACGTGTTCGGCAGGCGATGAGTGGCGTCATTCAGGCTTTATGGCCATCCGTCTCCCTACCCGAGGGCCTTGGTGAGCTTGCTGAGAAGCTCTAGGAAGCACGGTGATGCCTCCGTTTGTGGAAGATATCGGCCTACCGTCAGGGCGCCAGGGAGGCCTGGGCCATGGTGAAGACGCGCTACCCGAAGGCTGACCCAAACCACATGGCCGAGGTCGGTCCTGTGGGGCCTGATGGGAAGGAGATCCCTGTGAGCTTGATGTATGGCCAGGAAGAACTGGCCGCAAAATATTCCCAACAGGACTGTAAATTAGACAGCCTGTTAGATGGGATTGAGGAGGAGTACAATCAGTCGGTTTGACGACGTAATTTGAAATGACATGTAAGATGCCTTCTAGCCAGATTGTAGATCGTTTGTCTTTGCGGACCGTTTTGCTTCAACCTCGGGACCCAACAGTCCGGAGTGTGTCCGAATACCCCTACGGTTATAAAAGAACCGGGACATGCATGGAGACAAAGCGTCGGGGTCATAATTGCTTTATCAGACAAGTGCCCAACTAGTTATGTTATATTACATGGTTAGTAAGAAACATCTTCCAGGGAGAATAGTTCCGTTAAGGGTTCCTTTCCCTGGGAGGCATGCCCTAAGGTGCAATGCCGGACTGCGAAAATAGCAGAAAAAGCATCTAGGGGCTTATAAATAAGTAAGTAATAAATCATCTTTCAAGTCACCGACCGAATATTCTCTTAAGAACGCTAGCTTTCGGCTTCACCCTGTCTGAGGTCCACATCCGGCTGACCCGGCAGTAACAATCGCAGAGGTGCTCCCTTTACCTCCTAGCCGAACAATCGGGAACGTAGGGGTAAGCACAGGAGCCAGGCAACCCAGCTTGGCCAAAACTTAAGTCATATCGATGCATATAATGGTGAATAAAAGGTACATGCGGAAGTATGACACATGTATTGGGCGTGAAGCCCATATTAATAAGCTTCTGGTAAAGAAGCCCCCAGGTATAATGAGTGCTAGGAGCACATCAAGTGTGTGTGAACAAAGCGCAAATCAGCCTATAAAAGGAATTCAAAAAAAAGTGGGAAGAAGGAGGGGGACAAGAGACAGTAAAAAATATAAAAAGGTGGACGGGGGAGTGAGACGAACTCTGAGTCCGGTGTTTAGGCGTAGAATCTTCGGAGACGGGCTGCGTTCCATGGGTTCGGCTCGAGTCGGTTGTCAGATGCTTTACGTAGACGGTATGCTCCGCCGGTCAGGACTTGGTCGATGATGAAGGGACCTTCCCACTTGGGCTTAAGTTTGTCCTTTTTCTTGTCCGGCAGGCGTAGAACGAGTTCGCCGACATTGTAAGTTTTGGCCCGTACTTCTCTGCTTTGATATCTTCGAGCCTGCTGCTGATAGAATGCGGAACGAGCCTTTGCCACGTCCCGCTCCTCCTCTAAGGCGTCCAAACTGTCCTGCCGATCCAACTCGGCTTCTCTTTCTTCGTACATGCGCACACGAGGTGAGTCATGAATTATATCGCAAGGCAGAACTGCCTCTGCGCCGTACACCATGAAAAATGGTGTGAATCCAGTAGTTCGGTTTGGCGTGGTCCGCAGCCCCCAGAGTACGGAGTCGAGCTCCTCTACCCAGTGCGTGTTAGATTCCTTGAGGGACCGCACTAGTCTGGGTTTGATGCCGCTCATGATTAGACCATTTGCTCGCTCGACTTGACCGTTAGTTTGGGGGTGATAGACTGAAGCGTAATCGAGCTTGATGCCCATGTTTTTGCACCAGAGTTTAACCTCGTCGGCCGTGAAGTTCGTGCCGTTATCAGTGATGATGCTATGGGGGACGCCAAAACGGTGTACTACCCCGGATATGAAGTCTATCACCGGTCCGGATTCTGCCGTTTTAACCGGCTTGGCCTCAATCCATTTGGTGAATTTGTCCACCATGACCAATAAGTATTTGTGCTTGTGGGTTCCCCCTTTAAGGGGTCCAACCATGTCAAGCCCCCAGACCGCGAACGACCAGGTAATGGGTATAGTTTTGAGGGCGGTGGGTGGCATGTGGCTCTGATTAGCAAAGAGCTGGCAACCGACGCATCGTTGGACTAAGTCCTGAGCATCTGCCCGGGCTGTCGGCCAATAAAATCCTGTACGGAAGGCCTTGCCTACGAGTGCCCGGGCTGCAGCGTGGTGCCCGCCGAGTCCGGCGTGAATTTCAGCCAGGAGATTCCGCCCCTCCTCTTCGGAGATACACCTTTGAAGGACTCCGGTTGTGCTTTTCTTATAAAGTTCTCCCTCATGGACCTTGTAGGCTTTAGATCGCTGAACTATGCAGCGGGCCTCATTTTGGTCTTCGGGAAGTTCCTGCCGAATTAAGTAGGCTAGGAATGGTTCTGTCCACGGGGCAATTACTGCCATTATTTCGTGAGCTGAAGGTGTTATTTCGTTGGCTGAGCCGCCGATTGTGTCAGAATGGTCTGAGTTAGGTGATGCAGCTGGCTCCGGATTGTTATTTCCGGACTCCTCTTCCCATAACACGGATGGCTTGAAGAGCCGTTCCAGGAAGATGTTTGGAGGGACGGCGTCTTGTTTCGCGCCGATGCGTGCTAACACGTCTGCTGCCTGGTTATTATCCCGGGCTACATGGTGGAATTCGAGTCCTTCGAACCGAGCTGACATTTTTAGGACGGCGTTGCGGTAAGCTGCCATTTTTGGATCTTTGGCATCAAAGTCTCCATTTACTTGGGATATTGCGAGGTTTGAATCCCTGCGCACCTCTAGGCGTTGAATGCCCATGGAGATTGCCATCCGGAGGCCATGTAGAAGGGCCTCGTATTCGGCTGCGTTATTGGAGTCCATGTACATTATTTGAAGTACGTATTGGATTGTGTCTCCAGTTGGGGACGTCAGGACGACGCCAACCCCCAAGCCAGCCAACATTTTGGATCCGTCGAAATGCATGATCCAATTGGAGTATGCGCCGTACTCTTTAGGGAGTTCGGCTTCGGTCCATTCGGCGACGAAGTCGGCCAGAACCTGCGACTTTATAGCTCGCCGTGGTTTATAGGTTATGTCAAATGGTAAGAGCTCAATAGCCCATTTTGCAATCCTGCCCGTTGCGTCGCGATTGTTTATAATATCGTTGAGAGGTACTTCGGAGGCCACCGTTATGGAACACTCTTGAAAGTAGTGTCGCAGCTTTCGGGATGCCATGAACACCGCGTATGCTATCTTTTGATAATGTGGGTACCGGGACTTGCATGGAGTTAGAACAGTGGATACGTAGTACACTGGTTTTTGAAGAGGGAATCTGTGCCCTTCTGTCTCTCGCTCGACGATGAGTACCGCGCTGACAACTTGATGTGTTGCTGCGATATATAATAACATAGGTTCGCCCAGGTTGGGCGCGGCCAGGACCGGATTTGTTGCCAGTATGGCCTTTATTTCTTCGAGTCCGGCTGTGGCAGCATCCGTCCATTCGAAATGTTCGGTGCGCCGGAGGAGGCGGTAGAGGGGCAGAGCCTTTTCTCCCGAACGGGAGATGAAGCGACTTAAGGCCGCTACGCATCCGGTTAGTTTTTGTATTTGCTTGAGGTCTTTTGGAATATCCAATTGTGACAGAGCTCGGATTTTGGCCGGGTTTGCTTCAATTCCTCTACCGGATACGATGAAGCCCAAGAGCTTTCCGGCTGGTACGCCGAAGACGCATTTTTCCGGATTGAGCTTAATGTCATATGCTCGGAGGTTGTCGAATGTCACCCTCAAGTCTTCTACTAGAGTTTCGACGTGTTTGGTCTTGACGACCACATCGTCTACGTATGCCTCTACTGTTTTGCCTATCTGGGTAGCCAGACATGTTTGAATCATGCGCTGATATGTTGCGCCGGCGTTTTTGAGTCCGAAGGGCATTGTGTTGAAGCAGAATGGCCCATATGGAGTAATGAATGCTGTTGCGGCCTGGTCTTTCTCCGCCATCTTGATTTGATGGTATCCGGAGTATGCGTCGAGGAAGCACAATGAATCGTGCCCTGCGGTAGCATCGATGATTTGGTCGATGCGAGGGAGGGGGAAAGGGTCCTTTGGACAGGCCTTGTTAAGGTCTTTAAAATCGACGCAGAGGCGCCAGGATTTGTCCTTTTTTGGTACCATTACTAGATTGGCTAGCCAGTCCGGATGTTTTATATCTCTGATGAATCCGGCTTCTAAGAGTTTGGCTAGCTCTTCTCCCATTGCCTGTCTTTTGGGTTCGGAAAATCGCCGAAGAGCTTGTTTGACCGGCTTGAATCCTTTTAGGATGTTTAGGCTGTGCTCTGCCAGCCTGCGTGGGATTCCTGGCATGTCTGAAGGGTGCCAGGCAAAAATGTCCCAATTTTCCCGAAGGAATTCTCGTAGTGCGGCTTCGACATCAGGACTTAATTGTGCCCCAATGGAGGCCGTCTTTGTGGGGTCCGTTGGATGGACCTGAAATTTGACTATTTCGTCTGCTGGTTTAAAAGAGGTGGACTTGGACCTCTTATCGAGTATCACATCGTCCCTATCCACCGTGGAGCGCAGCGTAGTTAGTTCCTCTGCCGCTAGGGCTTCGGACAATGCCTCTAGGGCCAGTGCGGCTGTCTTATTTTCAGCGCGGAGTGTTGTATCTGGATCACTGGCAAGAGTGATTATCCCATTGGGTCCGGGCATTTTGAGCTTCATGTACCCGTAGTGGGGTATAGCTTGGAAGATTGTGAATGCCTCTCGCCCTAACAAAGCGTGATATCCGCTGCCGAATGGGGCCACTTGGAACGTGACCTCCTCGGACCTGTAATTGTCCGGTGAGCCGAACACTACATCTAGTGTGATTTTTCCTGTGCAGCGTACTTCTTGACTAGGGATTATCCCTCTGAAGGTTGTGCTGCTTCGCTCGATGCGGCTCCAGTCAATATCCATTTTTTGAAGGGTTTCCTCGTAGATGAGGTTTAATCCGCTGCCGCCATCCATGAGTACCTTGGTAAGGCGAAAGCCGTCCACTATCGGACTGAGGACCAATGCGGCTGGTGCTCTAGCTGTTCGGAATTTAGGTTCGTCGCTGGCGTTGAAGGTGATAGCCGTGTCACTCCATGGATTTGCTGTTGCTACTTGGTAGACTTCGGCGAGGCCGCGGATTGTTCGTTTTCGCATGTTATTTGATGCGAAAGTCTCGAAGACTGTTAATACCGTACCGGTACTGCTGGGCTGTTTGCCTGGGGCTAAAAAGCCTTCGCCACTTTTGGCCACCTGCCATAGTATCCAACATGCTCGAAGGCTGTGTGTTGGAGTGGCGCCCTCCGTACTGTGGATTTTGCAGGGTCCGTTGAGCCAGCCCTCCAGTACGGTTCCATGCCCTTTAGGGGGTCTTTGCTTTTTGGTTTTTAACCCAGGTGCTTGAGTATGGTGCACCCTTTTACTTCGGACTAGGGTTGTGGTCAAGGACGGATTTTCCCAAAACCTAGTATCGGTGTTCCTAGCACTCTCTACCGCACAGTATTTTTGTACGATAGTCGCTAGGTCGATGAAGCATGTAACTTCGCCATGACTTATGGCGTTCGTGATTCCCTTGTCCGTGCAATTGTTGCAGAAAATTGAAATCGCGCTTTCTTCGCAGCAGTCCTTTATCCTGTTCATAACCAGGAGCAATCTGGCCCAGTAATGATGTACTATTTCATCGGGCTCTTGCCGTATTCGAGATAGATCGATTATGTTTGGGTGGGCGGGTGGAATCAAGTTCGGAACCCCGCCCGATCTGAGGCTCAAAGGCCAAGAAGTTTCCGGATTTGGAAGCTTGACTTGCTGGATGCTTTCCAACGAATCTAGTCCGATGCCTGACTCTAAGTTCAGTATTTGATTAGCGTCCGTCCCTTCGCGGGAATCCGGCTTGGAGGGATCGGGAATCCGGACATAGTGGGTTTTCAACGTAGAAGAAGGGTTGCCGCATTGTTCCTCTACCACGACAACATGGTGGGTGGCCTGAGGAGAGTTAATCTCTCTCAGATCGAGTTTAAGCCCAATCTGATCGTAGTCTGTGGCGACTCCCAGGGCGGCGATGCGATCCAATAGCTCGTTTACAGAGGAGAGCTCAATCGGATCTAACTTCTCAGCGAATTCCGGGCTGACGTGAAGATCGCTTTTGATAACCTGAGAGGTCATCGTCGGAGCGGTGGCCGAACAGGCGGTCATAAGAAAACCACCTAGCCGGACAGTTTGGCCGGCGGCCAAAGCTCTCTTGATGACGGTGCCGTCTTTAAAGACGGGAGAAGGCATCCTTCCTGATCGCGACGGCACAGAGGAACTCTCAATGAAAGCACCAATGTCGGTGTCAAAACCGGCGGATCTCGGGTAGGGGGTCCCGAACTGTGCATCTAGGCGGATGGTAACAGGAGACGAGGGACACGATGTTTTTACCCAGGTTCGGGCCCTCTTGATGGAGGTAAAACCCTACATCCTTCTTGATTAATATTGATGATGTGGGTTACAAGAGTAGATCTACCACGAGATCAAGGAGGCTAAACCCTAGAAGCTAGCCTATGGTATGATTGTTGTTCGTCCTATGGACTAAGGCCATCCGGTTTATATAGACACCGGAGAGGGCTAGGGTTACACAGAGTCGGTTACAAAGGTAGGAGATCTACATATCCGTATTGCCAAGCTTGCCTTCCACGCCAAGGAAAGTCCCATTCGGACACGGGACAAAGTCTTCAATCTTGTATCTTCATAGTCTTGGAGTCCGGTCGATGATCATAGTTCGGCTATCCGGACACCCCCTAGTCCGGGACTCCCTCATCCACCTTCTTGGTAAGCATTGGCCGCCCAAGTGCTTCGTTCTTTTTTCTTTCCATGTTGTTTCACATGATTCACTGTGTTGATCTAACTGTTTGGGTATGTCTTCTTGTTTTCAAACAGAGAATTCCTAAAGCAACGAGGGAGTCGTTCAACAATCCGGGCGACCGCGGCCAAGTTTCTCTTACCATGTGCAGCCTTGGTGTGAATGAACCTGCTCAATATATCGTAAGTACAAAGGATGGTCGCATGATGATTGATGCTAATGGATGGTCAAGGTTCAAATCTAAATCATATCTTGTGGCAGGGGATGATGTCAAAATCGAACTTTCTCGGCAAGGAGAGCTGGTCCAAATCAACTTTGAAATTCTTCAGTAGCAGCACGCAACTGCCGAACAGATCTATCCTCCGAGAAATTTTGATGTAATAATCTGGCTTGGTGAAACAAGTGTCATGTGTGTATAAGTAGTACGACAATATTATTTATCACATGGTATATCGTTGATAGAATTGCAACTCCGATTGCTGGTTAGGAACTGTCGTTCGATTTCATTCCAATAGCTGTCATGCTTTATTCAATTTTGTGTATTCGCCTTGCGACAACATCTAAAACCAGCGCAGTACCGATCGCTTGCAATATGAAAAGCGCTGAGGTAGAACACATGGGCCCCCAAACATACAGGGTCGGCCTGCGGCCCAAAGTCCAGAACCGTGAGCCTATCTGAGTATTATATTCTCAGCTGAACCCCCATAAAAAAGGTGAACCCCCATAATGCCCGTGCGTTGCAGAGGGAGTATATTTGTCGGCAAGGTGAGCCTGTGATATAAAAGATTTGTATATTTGTTTATAGAGGGAGTATCTCTTTGTCAAAAAATATATTTATGTGTAACTAGTTACTCATGTCTTTCTACTTCCTTTCGCTGATATGTGGGGCAACCGGCAACGGGGTCCACGTGCCATATGCACAGATTAGATTGCACAACTTCACGGTAGACACACCCCGGTTGTAGCGCCGCAGTAATGCCCAATGAGCCATCAAATCACAACCCCCCCTTTCCAGCTTTAGTAGTAAGCTGGACGGACGAAGCGGCAATATTTCACTAATCCTGAATCCCCTCCTCCCTCGTCTGCTTGTTCAGAGAAAACCCCCGCTCGGCAATTGCATAGGGTTTTCTCATGGAGAACCAGGTACGAATTCTTCATCCATCCCCAATAAATCCTAGGATGGCAGCCGCCGCCGTTGATGCATTTTTCTTCGTACTGAATCTAGTGTGTTTCAGTTGCAGTGCCCGAAGTGCGAGTACCCTACAAATTTCTGCGCCCACGGCGAGACGCCACACTTGTTCCTTCTCATCCTACCACAGCATTTTGAAACGCGCACAGTATGTTCGTAGAATCCTCTTCTCTATCTGGGAGGGTGGTTTTTTTTTCAACATGCTGTGTTCTCATATTATTTTTCCTGCAGTGTATTATTTGCTCTGCCAGAACACATGTACTCAAGATGCTCGGCCTTGCCATAACTGAATACACTAGTTTAATGGTCACAGTGAAGACAATACATGGATATTGCTTCCGAGTTGGGTTCATGAACCAAGAAGATCGCTGCTTTTTTTGGCCGAACTTGGATAAACTTTCTCAAGTGTTACGGACTGAAAGTTAGCGCGCGAATGTTGATGGAAATAGCAGAACCTGGTCTCATCTTCACTGCGATCTTCCACCCCGACGTCATTCCAATTGTTCATCCATGTTAGTTTTGTATCTGGTTCTTGCTTGTTGCCTCGATTACTTCTTAATCCACCTATTCTGTCTAACTAATCACAATTTAACTTTAGAAGTAGCAACGAATCTCTCACGAAGATGCTACTTCTAACTAATATTGTCTTATAATTGGTGGCACGTGTAGGTTTTTTCAGAGTTAAGCAGTCTGCTCGTTTGTTACTCTGTAATAACTCGGCTATTACTAATGGCACTGAAGTTGACTGGATCGACATCCACATGTTCCTACACTTTATTGATCGTCTTGAGGTCCTTGTGGGGCGTTTCAATGGTGGAAGGCCACGTGGGATATGTGTGCCACTGCTGCACTCGTTGAACAGGTCCAACTGTGTCGAGAAACTTATGGTACGAGCTGTTTTCTGTTATATATGTTGTTCATAAACTATTGCTTATACACAGTTTTACAGCTGTGATCTTCTTGAAAAAGGAACTGGCGAGTTCTATTGTTCCTATACAGATGCCTGACCATGGTCGGGTCAGACTTGCGCTTGGTCACAACATGATGTTTATGTCGACCTACTCAATTCCCCTTGGAGGCGAAAAGATACTTATTCTTGGGTGGTCTCAGATAATGAAGGCCCGTCCATCTTGGAGAATAGGACAGAAGATCATGTTCATGCTTTTCCATGGCTCTAAAGCGAACATCCTGTTTATTGACCACGTTGTGAGATGAAGCCGCTTTCAGAAGGTTGTGGATGTGCGGGGTGGCGCCTGGGCCTTGTCCTGGGGCTTGGCTGCCTCACCCTTGGTTAACTGTAGCCTGTAGGCAAAGTAGCACTGTTCGAGGTGTGCTTTGTACAGTTGAACCTGTATAAGTACTCATACTGCTTTCAGCTTTGGTTGTTAAGTGCCCCTGCTAGTTTCAGTTAAGGTTGTTAAGTACTCCTGCTGCTTTTACAGTCTGTCGTGTTTCTTCAGTCCTGTCTTCCTCCAGCCGCCAAAACCAAACCAGCGCCAGCGGGGCCGCCTGCTTCCGCCTCCCACGGCTGGCTGCGCCTCAGCGCATGCATCGCCGCCCCACCGTCTCCTTAATCGTTAACGCCGACGTCCTCCGCGCGCTTTGGTACGCTCGCCGCAGCGCCGCCCTCTCGCGTTGTCAACATGGTCAACAAACAACAGGAATCGACAGAAGTACGTGGAGAGGATGACAGTAGGGGCCCACCACATCAGCGTATGGAAAAATAAAATGCTTCCTCCTAGTGTTTTCCTGACATCTGGGACCCACGACATTGTGAGTGTATATAATCAATAGACAAGAGAACAACACAAGATCGGCTGACACCTGGGACGTAGCTACTCGAGCAGTATTTTTTTTGTTTGGTATTGTTGAGACGGAGCAGGGTTTGAACTGGGTTGTGGCCCGTCTAGCCCAGGCTTATATTTTATGTTCACCATGTGACCAGCCCAGCTATTTTTTTCTTTGTGCAAATGACCCCAGTTTATTTTTCAATTTCCAATCCAGGCCTACTTATTTTTCTATGCCTTGAAAGTAATATGAAATGGGTTGTAAATATAAAAACAGATGACAAATTGGCAATTACTTTATAATTTATGATTTTTTTCACATTTTCAGATTCCTATTTCACTGGGCATTAACCTAATTCAAATATATCTTCAAAGTACTTTAAATCTGGCTCGACATTTCGGTATTAAAAATAGTTTGAAACCCACAGAAATATGTGAAATTGGCCCTGGCCAACAAAAAAACGACTACAATAAATTGCATAAGAAGTTGCCATGAGCTATATATAAATTATTAAAAAAAGAGGAGTGGTCTGACTTGTGGGCCTGTTTAGTTGACGCGTATGCAAGATTTTTTTAGTTATTATATACTAAGTCAACAAACGATTCTAGCAGACGTAACCGTTGGATGTCAATCCAACAGCCGTCGTGTTCCTTCAATCTCTGATCTTCTTGCTCCAGTCGTCAAAGCAGCGCCGGCGGGACCGCCTGCTCCCGCCTCCCGTGGCCGGCTGTGCTGCCGCGCAGGCCTCAGCGCCCCCTACTACTCCCACCGCTGGCCAGGGCATCCCTCTACTCGCCCACACCCCCTGTTATTCTGCGGCAACGGCAGCCTCACACCGCAGTCGAACCGGTTAACCCTCGTACTCCTCTCCGCGCGGGCTTCCACTACTGCGTCTTCCCCGGCTCTGTGTTGTCCCCTTCCTAGGCCTTGCCGTTGTCCACCGCCGTGGTGCTCTCGGCGCGGCGTGGTCAATGTGGTCAATGACCGACTTCCATTGGAAGAGTACTGTATGTGGAGAGGCTGACAGATGGGTCCACGGCAGCCGCAAGGAAGTGCCTCCTTATTACACGGAAAATAATTATTCCTCCACCTGACATCTGGGACCCACTGGACGGGCCACCAGTATTTGGGAAAAAAACGTTTCCCCCTGATTGCTGTGACCCACAGGTCGGGCCACCGTATTTCGCAAAAAAAAACGTTCCCCCCGCTGTCAGCTCGCACCCACCGGAAGTGCCTCCTTATTACGCACAAAAAAAATGAATACTCTCCTGCTAGATGGGACAAACCTTGGTGGGAGGCTGACTTGTGGGCCTACTAAGTTAACTGGGATGGAGGCCTTTGTCAACTTTAGTCAATATATGAACGATTCTAGCTCCAGTGACCGTACGATGTCCATCCAACAGTCGTAGTGCTTCTTCAACCTCTGGTCTTCTTGCTCCAGCCGCCCAAAGCAGCGCTGGTCGTGCCGCCTGCTCCTGCCGCCCGTGGCCGGCTGTGATGTCGTGGAGGCCTCACCGCCCCCTACTACTCCCACCGTTGCCAAGCCATCCCTCTACGCACCCACACCCCCTGTTATTCTGCGGCGATGGCAGCCTCACACCGCAGCCGAACGAGTGAATCCTCATACTCCTCTATGCGTGGGCATCCACAGCCGCGTCTTCCCCGGCTCCGCGTCGTCCCCTTCCTAGGCCTCGCCGTCGTCCACCGCCCTGGTGCTCTCGGTGCAGCGTGGTCAACGTGGTCAAGGAATGGCTTCCACCGGATGTGGACTGTACGTGGAGAGGCTGACAGCTGGGTCCACAGCCGCAGCAAGGAAGTGCCTCCTTATTACGTGCAAAATAATTATTCCTCCACCTGACAGCAGGGACCCACCGGAAGGGCCACTGTATTTCGTGAAAAAACGTTCCCCTCTGTCTGCAGGGACCCACCAGCTACATCTTCGCACGCAAAGACGTGCGTCCGAAAAAAGGGATTCACCCCCCGACTGCTGGGACCCACCAGCTACATCTTCGCACGCAAGGAAGTGCGTCCGGGCAAAAAAAACGATTCGTCCGCCTGACTGCTGGGACCCACCAGCTACATCTTCGCAGGCAAGGAAGTGCCTGAAAATCGGGACCCACCTGGTCGAAGCGTACGTACCGTTGTCATTCTGGTCGCGAACGTGTACGTACATACTGGTCGATGTAGAGGCGCGCACGTGTCGTAGTAGAGGCGCGCATGTAGCATGTACACGTACGTACAGCGGAGGGTGCAAGAAAGAAAATATGGACACGTACGTACATACGGGCAGGGTCTCGAACGCCTACTCGCGCATACGTACATGGCTGGGTCGGAACGGAGAAACGGCGTCGTCGTCGTGTTCATGGGGAGGCAACGGAATGCATCGTGTTCATCGGGAGGCAACGGAACGCGTGGGAGCCAACCAGCTGGGTCGGAACGGAATTCATGGTCGTGTTCATCGGGAGGGCTTGGACGGAACAGTCGATGGAAACGAGGCCTGGCGTACCGCACAACGGAGGAAACAGCCTTGTGTTCGACCGGCCACTTTTGAAACGAGATCCTGTTCATCGGGAGTGGTCTGGCGTACCGCAAAACGGAAGAAACGAACCTCCTAGGGTCGAAACAGGGTCCTGTTGATCAGGAGGGGCCTGGCGTACCGCAAAACGAGGAAACGGACCTCCTACGGCCAAAACGGGGGTCCTGTTGATCGGGAGGGGTGTGGCGTACCGCAAAACGGACGAAACGGACTTGTGTTGGGGTGCTACAGTCGAAACAGGGGGGGGAGGGGTGTGGCGTACCACAAAACGGGACTCCACGGGATACTGTTCATCTCCACCGTCGACCTCCTCCAGCCTCCATGGGCTACCGTCGACCTCCTCCAGCCTCCACGGGCTCCTGTTCATCCAGCCTCCACCGTGCGCTACACCACCGGCTACTGTTCAACCACCCCTCCACCGTCTACTGTTCATCCAGCCCTCCACACCACGGGGTCCTGTTCAACCACCCCTCCATGGCCACCCCTCCACCGTCTACTGTTCATCCAGCCCTCCACACCATGGGTTCCTGTTCATCCAGACGCAACGCCACCGCTCACTGTTCATCCAACCCCCCCCCCCCCCGCAACGCTCACTGTTCATCCAATCGATCGGCTTCAGTTAGCAGCAGTAGCGAAGGAATCGCTCCATCAGGTTCAGTTAGTAGCCATCGATCGATCCCTCGGGTTCAGTAACGCGTAGCCTGCAGTGCAATCGCTCGGGTTTAGTTAGAGCCCAACGCCTCGCACACACGCGCGTACGTACGAGAGAAACACGCATCGCTCCGCCCCTGACCTCCCACCATAACCGGCAACTCCCCGAAATTTTCCTCCACCTCGCTTCTACCATGGTTTTTTCCGTCATGGACGGCCCAAAGAATGTCATGCAGCTGCGTCTCCGGCCCGCCCAGGACGAAAAGCCCATTTTCTGTCGTGATTTTTTGTCATGGAAGTAGGAGCCCACCACATCTATGATGATACCGGGTTTTGTCACAATTATCGTCATAGAAGTGTCATATGTATGACAGAAAAAATATTTCGTTCGGCCCAAAATATCACGGATGTGTCTTTTTTTGTAGTGCATCATTTCACTCTTCAATGACACGTACGCAATATAAAATGGCTGATATGGAGAGAAAAAGAAAACCACTATATATACACTAGCAGGAGCCTAAGCTACAAGCCTGCTTGCTTAGGTTGCTCTCTTCACAAGCATAGAACAACGGTGGCCACACCGCTGGTCACATATCCGGCCTGATCCCGCAGCTGGGGGAAGGGACCAATGTTCTGCATACACGCGGTCGACATTAGCGAGGAAGAAAACCCACAGTTAGTGTGTCCCAATCGGGGGTCACCGTAGTATGGGCCGATGACACGTCCCAACCGCCCTTCTAGCTACGGCCCGACATCCCAGGTAATCCATCTTCCTTTTGGAGCCGGCTTGCTCCACTGCCATAGCTCCATCTCCATGTCGATCTTTCTCTACTTCTACCGGCTTCTACTTGTGATAAGTTTATGTCTCATGAACTAGTGCCAGTACTATTATTCTAATCATACTTCTTCAATACTTTGCCATCAGGGATGCTCAGGTCGATTTTAGTGGAACTGCACAAAAGCATCGTATGGTTCGAGGGTGCCAGCCGTCTTTCCTTCGACAGGTTCTACCTGGCCAGGAAATTAAATCCTGTTTAGGGTTTAGGGTTTAATTCGTAGTGACCCCATCAGTAGTTTTTCTTTCATACACGCTCTCACAACTTTTGTCTTTAGTTGTGAAGTAAATATTAGCTATGATCTGTGAATCATTGATATGCATCAACATGCGTGTTAGTTTTCCTTTGTATTTGATGGAATGTTTTAACGGGGGAACCTTGGAATAGGAATGAAAATGGAGTGGAAAGTTTCCGTTTTTCTGGAGAAAAAATGGAAACGGAGAGAAACCAACGTTTCGTTTCGTTGGATCGCGCCATCGAGCAAAACCAACATTTAAATCACGTATGTCGTGTTCGTGTCTCACCCTCCTCCATGGCTCGACCCCACACGATTGCTCGGCATGCCACTCACTGCAAACCGAGTATATGATAACTTTCCCGCCTCCTTGTCGATGGATTGCGCCATGGAGTACTAGCACTACTAGAAGAGATTGACGAGTTGGGGGAGGATAGCTAGTTGTAGCACGAACTCCTAAGAACTTTTTACATGCATGTTGTGGCCGGCTATTACGACCTTTGAACGCGTAGCAATCGCGTGCACCAGGAAGCGGCGCGGGCGACGCTCTCTCGGCTGGCGCGCCGTTCAATGTCGGCGCCAGTGAGAGGTCGCGTCCGCTCTGGCCGGGCATGAATGCGGCACTGACCGTTTCGGGCGGGAAGCACGCGCGGGTGATGAGGAGGGTTCGAGTTGGTCAGGACCGGCCGTGGCAGCGGTCCAGACGCCCGCAAACAAGAGATGTTATATGTTAATATTGCTGCGTATATAATTAACAACATAAATAATGTGCCAGTTGGACAAATATGATTGGAGATGGAGATGGTAATGGAATTTTACGTAAACACGGATATGCATGTCTATGTCTATGTGTGTGTGCGCAACGACTCTCGCGACCTGGAAGCGGGGGCGTGTTTTTGATCGAGTTTTCTTTCTTGGTACGTTAAAAAATTGTCCGCCAGTTTTCGTTTCTTTTTTCCGGGAACGCACGTATTCTATTTAAAACCACTGCTATGGAGAGATTTTTTTTACTGCATTATAGCCTCTTGTTTGATAGAGTTTCTCGCGTCTCGCTCTCTCACCCTCTTCATATCAAAACAAGATGACAGTGTCCACTCTATCTCTCTCCTCACCGGTGGTCACAGATCCGGCCAAATCCCGTCCGCTGCGGGAGGTGAGGAGGTGCAGCATTGACGTTGTCGCCATTGGTGATGGAGGAAGCCGATGCGCACCGTCCTCTCGGAGCAAGCGCTGGTGCAGACGAAGGTCCTCCACGCCCTTGTTCGCTGCCGTCGTGTGGGCAGATCCCGCCTGCCCGCCTAAACGACATCTCGCCTACCTGAGGTATAACTTCTTGTACTGGTCCAGCTCCCTAGGTCGCTGCGTGCGGGTTTTCTTCTATGCGACTACTCCCCAGCTCCCCATGTATAGTAGCTAGGGTTCGTCGGCTGGTCCAACATCACCTACTATTATAGAGGAAATGCCACTCGAAAAGTTGTCCTGATTTATGCTCGGTGGAGGTATACATGTTGTTTCAACAAAAAGTACATGGTGGTTGTGCGGTCATTGTCCATATGCTCCTATTGCTGCTACTAATCTAATACTATCACTGGTTAAATGAAGAAATGCTTTTTTTTCTTGGGTATCCTGGTTTAGTTCCCATCAAGATAATTATGATGCTTCTGTTTGTTGTTGTACTTTTCATTAATTCTTATTGACAATTGAGATGTTGTTGCTAATCTTGTAAAACAAAGTAACACCACTATATCCCTTTTTTATATTTTTGGAAACAGCGATGCATATCTCCATACCCGGGCATGTCTTCCTCAATTTTAGTGGAACTGCACAAAATTGGATGGCCATTGTTGTTCTGCCTCACTATCCTCTGCCACGTGGTTCTTCCTTCCTCGAGCTTCATTACTGAGAAGAAACAGACCACAGTGAGGATTTGTTGAACTTCATAGGTGCCTCACCCAAACTAGATGCCAAATGGATGATGCATCACCACAGGGAGCTCATGGTTGCGCCTCATGGTTGCGTCTGTTGGTGAAGCTGATCGATTTTTAATGAAAAACAAGTTGTCTTCCATCAGTGCTCTTTGCTTGTTACGCACAAAGATGATATCCTTCGTCAGTTCACCTTGGTCGCATTGGAGACGTAGTCGTCTTTCACGTTGGTGCAATTTTATCACACAATTGGCTATGAACCAAATGTTTCCTCGAAGAAGGATCGACGTTGGTACTAAGAGCATAAGTTTTGTATTGATTTCTAAGCCTTCTCACAACTTTGTCTCCAGCTCCCCTATAATTTTATTTGTCCAGCTATTAACTTTGATTTAAAAAATGGCATGGATTAAAAACCCGGATGGACGTAGTAGCCCTCCATTTTTATTTACTCCGCATATTAGATTTGACTGAAGTCAAACTTTGTAATACTCTCAAACCTTTCCGATAATTGAAATTAAAATTCTTCATTTGTACACACTATCACACGTTTCCGATAATTGGCGCATGTGTGGTTGTTCACTTAAGGGAGGGTAGTGTACCGCACGTGAAGGACAGGAAGTGTGACCAGGACGCGTGGATCGTTAGTTCATCGGAAATAGTAGTAGTTTTCTTCACTGTACATTAAATAAAGAGTTTCGTTACGTACTTACACAATTTAAAATGATTGTTATGGAGAGAATAAGAAAACCACTCCACTATATATTAGTCGTATACACGAGTACTATATGGACGTAGCTTCATTGACTTAGTGCACCTGCCTTTGGGTTTATGACATGTGGGCCCAAAATGTGGCTCGCTCACCTCTCATACAACCAAAAGCAGGTGCAGTTAAGGCACTGGAGCTCAGTCCGTACTACAGTAGTATATATATAAGCTAGAGCCTCAGTGCTTGTTCACTAGGGTTTGCACTCTCCACACTCTTGCTGCACTACATATATATATATATATATATATATATATATATATATATATATATATATATATATATATGTGTGTGCTGGAGGCTCAGCGTTCATTTGCTAGGGTTTGCTATATTCACAGTCTCTCACCCTCTCTTCACCAGATCTAAACAAGACTGTGTTGGCCTCTTGTTTCTCTCTCCCCCTCATAGCTAGTGAAGGAGGCATCCGGATCCCGTTGCACCGGGAAGGGGAGGAGGTGCAGCGTTCACTCTCTCGCCTTCGGCGAGGGAGGCAATCCACTGCCGGCTGCGCTGTTCTCTTTCACCCGGCGCATGTGCGGGAGGGCCACCGACCCGTTCTTCCTCGCTGTCGTACGTAGTGTGGGCAGATCCGGCCTCCCGCCGCATGCCTTGCCACATCTCGACGACCCTAAGGTATAATTTTCTATGAAACCGTCGTGCTCTAGATTCATGTGGATCTTTTTCGATCTGTAGTCGAATCTAGGTCTTGGTTCAAAGAGGAAAGAAGGGTGCGATGGGCTGGAGCAAGAATCTAGAATGTGGTTCAATGAGGAAAGGAGGGACGGAAAGTAGTATAGACTGGCTATCCAGCTGCTTTGTTGGTCTAAAAGGGAAAAGGGGGGTAACCCAGTACACACATCTATAAGGAACCGATCTCTTTGTTGAAAAGGGAAAGAAACTGGGGGGTCGGGTAGTTTGTGTAGGACTAGATTTGCTGCCCTCACATAGGAAAAAGGTTCAAAGAGAACAAATATGGGACCAATGCATATATGATGCTTGGCTACATACTCTTCATCACCCATTTATACGTGTGGACGCACATGGTGTTGGCATGTCCCATACAACTATTTTGCTGTTGTTAATCTAAGAATGCTGCCGGAAAATTGAAGCAGTGCCACTGTTAAAAGTAAATTATATTTTTTAACGAATGTTGTTTTAAGGGATTGTCTCTGTTAATATGAATCAATGCAACCGTTTTGGAAATGCTACTATCCTACTTTGTTTTCCATCCAAGATAAGTTAGATGCTTCTTTCTGTCACTGTTTGTTTCATCCTCCTTTATCGGCAAGTAATTGTTTCCTTTTTGCCTCTGTTAAAACAGGGGTATCTATTCAACTTGTTGCTATTGCGACATTTTGCTTCGCTACTCGAAACACTTTGCTTGATTTCAGTGCAACTGCACAAAACGAGATTGGATTTCCTATTCGTGTTGGTAGATTCGTACGTGATCTTGTGTGCGTCATGACAAGTTGGTACTTGCCTTCATCCACATGATCATGCAGTGTGTTTTGATATGTTGGGCTACTTGTATTGGTACTGTTTTAAATAAATGTTGAATTGAAGCTATTGTATTGCTCTCTTTTCCCATTAAGTAGTGAACAAAAATGGTACCAACCCAGACATGATGCTTGTTGCATTGTTACAACAAACTCTGCATCACCCCCTTTATAAGTAGATGGAAGCACATGGTGTTGTTGCGCCCACTCTCCCCTGGAACTGTTTATGCTTTTTGTTAATCTAATGTCGCTGGTAAAATTAAGCAATGCCACTCTCAGAATTAACTACTGAATCTTATTTCAAAACTGCAACACTTGTTAGGGATTGGCGGGATTACCATTTTTGTGGCCGCATGTTTCATCCTCCTTTATTAGCCAGTATTTGATTCCTTTTTTGCCTCTCTTTAAACAGGGATATCTATTGAACTTGTTGCTATTGCGACATTTTGCTTTGCTACGTGAAACACTTATGTTTTAAGAGTGTTTTCTGGTGACTAGATTTGTTGCCCTCACATAGGAAAAAGGTTGAAGAGAACAAATATGGGACCAACGCAGATATGCTGCTTGTCTACATACTTTGCATCACCCCTCCATTACTGTTGTTGATCTTGCGATGGTTCAAAAATGATTCAAAGTCAAATTCAAAATATGTCAAACAACAAAAGTTTTCAAACATGAAAACAAAAATGTTCGGAGTGGGCCAAATAATGTATAATTAGTAATGGTGGAGAAACCACATTGTTACAAAAGGTTTAAATGCAATTAGGTAATTAAAACAGTAGTTAAAACAATTAAATAAATACATATTGGATTTTATTAAATATTAAACTATTTTGTTTTGGGTAAATAATTGTTGTGGCAGTAGTATGATTATAAATGCATGTTTAGGTACTAGAGGTAATTTTTATAAAATAGAAACTTAGAGGAAACTATAAATAAATAGAAAAGAAAAATTAATAAAAAGAAATGAAACAAATAGAAAACAAAACTAACAAAAAAGAGAGGAAAAGAACCCCCGGGCTCCGGCCCAGCAGGCCTGCAGCCCAACCGGGCCACCAGGCCGGCCACTCCCCCCCCCCACTCCCCTTATCCACTCACCCGTACCCCGAACCCCCACCGACACCCCACTTCCCCCCCGGAAATATCTCCCGCCCTCTCCCCCGATTGGATCGGGATCGGAGGAGGAGGTCGCCGCGACGCCCCGACGCCGCCTCACTGGAGCGCTCCCCCGCTGGCCTGCTTCTCCTCTGACGTCGTCGTCCCCGTCACCCTCCTCGCCGAACTGCCTGAGTCGCCACCGCCCCGTCGTCCTCGTCTTCTCGTCGCCACACCGCACGTCGTCCCTGACCTCCGTCGAGCCTGCTGCCCTGAACCCCTACGAACCTCGATGAGGACCCCGATCCTCCTCTCTCCCTCGCCCCGCGACCATCGCAGCGCCCACCGTTGCTCCGCTCCGGCCGCGACCACGCCTCGCACGCTCCGGCCCCGCGCTCACCATGGTCGGGCCGCGCCCTGGCCATACGCCGCGCCGTCCGGTTGTGCCCTTCGCCCCGCGGTCACCGCGCCACCGCCACCAGCGCCGTCCTCGCGGCCACCACGGCCTCGGTCGCGCCCGCTCAACCGCGCATCGCGACCCCTTCCCGCGCCCGCGTCGACTGAACTGCAACGCCACGCCCGCGGCCACCTCCGGCGCCTGCCCTGCTCATCCCTGTTTGCCCCGCCGTGGCCTCGCAGGTACCACGCCAGCGTTTCCTCCCTCGTCGTGGCTGCCCCCCCCCCCCCCCGCCGCGTCCGCTGGCCGCGTCGAGCGCCCGCGCCCGTTCAGGTGCCCGCTCTAGTAACCGCCAGCCCACACACCCATTAGCGCCAGCGCCCATTAAGACCCCCTGTGACAATGACAGGTGGGGCCCATGCCCCAGAACATTTACTAAAAAACGAATTAAAAATAATATATAATAATAATTAATTAATAATAATAATAATTAATTAACTAACTAACTAAATAATTAACTTAATTAATCCTATTTAGTTGAACTAATTAAACTTGATTAACCTAAATATCTAATTAACCTAACTAATCTGTTAGTTAGGGTGATGTGTCAATGACAGACGGGACCCACTAGTCAGGTTGACCAGTCAAGCCCTGTTGACTGCTGATGTCAGCATGACATCATACTGATGTCATAAATCCAATTTCGAATTAATTTAAATAATTAATTAAATTCCAGAAATTAATAAATCCTTTTGAAAATCATATCTTTTAATCCGTAACTCGGATGAAAAAACTTTGTACATGAATTTGCTTAGAACGACGAAACAAATACGGATATGCAGCCCGTTCATCCGCCACGCATCCCTAGCATAGCGAACCCTCAACTTTTCCCCTCCGGTTCATTTGTCCGAAAATGTGAAACACCGGGGATACTTTCCTGGATGTTTCCCCCCTTCACCAATATCACCTCCTACTGCATTAGGTCACCTCTAGCACCGCATATTGCCATGCTACGCTTTGTGATACTTTGATTGCTCTATTATTTATTATGTTCCCCCTCTGTTACTTCTTTCCGGTAGACCCCGAGGCTGCCGACGACCCCCTAGTTTGACTACGGTGTTGACGACCCCTCCTTGCCAGAGCAACCAGGCAACCCCCCCCCCCTTGATCACCAGATATCGCCTATTCTTCTCTATACTGCTTGTATTAGAGTAGTGTAGCATGTTACTGTTCGGTTACTCCTATTCTGTTGCATAGCATGTCATTGCTGCTACAGTCATTGATACCTTACCCGCAATCCTAAATGCTTAGTATAGGATGCTAGTTTACCTTTAGTGGCCCTACATTCTTGTCAGTCTGCCATGCTATACTATCGGGCCGTGATCACTCGGGAGGTGATCACGGGTATATACTATTCATACATACTATTCAGGTGGTGACTAAAGTCGGGTTGGCTCGTTGAGTACCCGCAAGTGATTCTAATGTGGGGGCTGGAAGGACAGGTGGCTCCATCCCGGTAGAGGTGGGCCTGGGTTCCCGACGGCCCCCGACTGTTACTTTGTGGCAGAGCGACAAGGCAGGCTGAGACCACCTAGGCGAGAGGTGGGCCTGGCCCTGGTCGGTGTTCGCGGTTACTTTATAATAACACGCTTAACGAGATCTTGGTATTTGATCTGAGTCTAGCCACTGGCCTATATGCACTAACCAACTACGCGGGAAAGATATGGGCACTCGACGTCGTGGTATCATCCGAAGCCTTCATGACGTCAACGACTGAGCGGCATGCGCCGGATTGGAATGTAAGCCTGCTCTTGTATTAAGGGGTCTAGTTCTGCTTCCGGCCGCCCTCGCAACGTGCAGTTGTGCAATTGGTGATGGGCCCAGACCCCTGTGCCATAGGATTTAGACCGGCGTGTTGACCTCTCTGTTGTGCCTAGGTAGGTCTGCGACGTGTTGATCTTCCGAGGCCAGGCATGACCTAGGAAAGTGTGTCCGGCCAAATGAGATCGAGCGTGTTGGGAAATGTGGTGCACCCCTGCAAGGAAGTTTATCTATTCGAATAGCCGTGTCCCTCGGTAAAAGGATGACCGGGAGTGGTACCTTGACCTTATGACAACTAGAACCAGATACTTTATAAAACACACCCAGACAAGTTCCACAAACAACCCAGTGATCGCTTTTCCACAGGGCGACGAGGGGAGGATCGCCAGGTAGGATTATGCTATTCGATGCTACTTGGAGGACTTCAGTCTACTCTCTTCTACATGCTGCAAGACGGAGGCTGCCAGAAGCGTAGTCTTCGACAGGATTAGCTATCCCCCTCTTATTCTGGCATTCTGCAGTTCAGTCCACCAATATGGCCCTTCACACATATACCCATGCATATGTAGTGTAGCTCCTTGCTTGCGAGTACTTTGGATGAGTACTCACGGTTGCTTTTCTCCCCCTTGTCCCCCTTCCCTTCTACCTGGTTGTCGCAACCAGATGTCGGAGCCCAGGAGCCAGACGCCACCGTCGGCAACGACTCCTACTACACCGGAGGTGCCTACTACTACATGCAGCCCGCTGACGATGACTAGGAGTAGTTAGGAGATCCCAGGCAGGAGGCATGTGCCTCTTTCGATCTGTATCCCAATTTGTGCTAGCCTTCTTAAGGCAAACTTGTTTAACTTATGTCTGTACTCAGATATTGTTGCTTCCGCTGAATCGTCTGATCGAGCACTTGTATTCGAGCCCTCGAGGCCCCTGGCTTGTATTATGATGCTTGTATGACTTATTTAACTTTTAGAGTTGTGTTGTGATATCTTCCCGTGAGTCCCTGATCTTGATCGTACACGTTTGCGTGCAAAATTAGTGTACGATTGAATCGGGGGTGTCACAAGTTGGTATCAGAGCCGACTGCCTGTAGGAATCCCCCTTCCAAACTCCTCGGCCAAAGTTGAGTCTAGTCATTGCAAAACTTTTACTAACATGGATGTGTGTCCTATGGTCCCACATCGCCATTGGGTGGTATTAGGATATTTTATTCCTCGGCCTATACTCTGGGACTCTAATCTCTCCTCTATTCGGGTTAAATGATTTTTCTAAAAAGACTAACTTTAGGTTCTCGAAAATACTTTCTCCCGGAGAGCCCCTCCCTCTAGATGATCGCTTGCTGCACCAGAAGATTCCGAAGATATTCTTCGAGGTTTTTCCGAGACCCTTGTGCCCATTGACTTTACAATCCCCTACCACCGATATACCCTTATGGATAACTACCTACAATTGTCGTTCATACCTTCATCCTCAGTTGCTCTTGTTAGTACAAGATGGCTTAAATTGCTCTCCATTGTTCCGAAAATCCTTTAAGCTTACTGCGTTGCAGTCCTTTACCACATGAATACCCCTACGGTAATTCCTTGCACTTACCGAGTATCCGCTCATCCCTAGTTGTTCAAGTGTTTCAAAAAAGTCTTCAAAATACTATTCAATCATCCGAAAATCCTTAGCAGCTTTTTTGCTCTGCAAATACTTGTCTGCTTGCATTATGGATGCTTCCCATATGTCTGGCAATATTCATTAGTCTCCTTTGACACCGTCATTTTGATCCTATTGATTCAACATGAGTGCGAATGCACGCAATCATTGGTTAATCCTTTTAAATTATCTTTCCGGCTCAGATGTCATTTTTAACATGAGCTGGTTATCGACCAATCAAATTGCCATTGATTATACCCCTAAGTCTATTCAACTTATCCATTCTTAATCAGACTGTTGGCTTCTAATCCCTTGATTTGGAAATGATAATTCCTTTGCATTTGAGCTTGAATTAGTTGGTTGTTTCTACAATCCAATGCCTTTGCATTGTTTCTTCCTCTGCTTGAGTACCGATGCTTACATCCGATCCCTTAAGGACCATCAGATCCCTTGTTGTATGTTATCCAACAACTTCCTTCATATTTAATCACTTTGGAAGTTCTTTCCCAGATACATAATGACATTGGTAAATCCTATTCCTTGATTTGGCCAACCATGCTCTGCTTTCGAGCTGGTGAAATTTATTGTTGAAGCTTGTGTTATATGTTTCCACGATGCCTTGATGGGTTGAACCTATGCCTTCCTTAATATGTGTGAACTCAAAAGTTTTCATGAGTCATACACTTCTGGTATTTTGCCAGATAAAATTTCAACACTACAACTTCATCGAACGCGAGAAGTGAATGAAAGGTTATGCATTAAAGAAGTGGGAGTCGACCTTGAACTTTGTGTTCATGCCCATGGACACGATGTAGATCCTATCATAGAAGCTTCTTGTAATAATAACTATTTCCTTGTTATGAAATCATCTGGTATCTATGTATTGATCATTTGCAATTGTGGTCCCGACCACATTTTCTCCTTGATTCCATTTCTCAGACAAGTTAAAGCACTTGTATTTTATTGATTGATACATCTCCGCAACCTCTATTTTTGATCTTCCTCGAGTATTAACCTCTGGTATCTCGAGAATTGTGTTGCTTCCTGTGAGTCTTCATCTAGTATTGCTTCTCACCGATCTCGGACCCCCAGGTTCCGAGTTATTAGTCACTCGAGAACACCGATAAGTGAATCGATTCCGCACTCCGATTCAATAACTCTAAGTAATTCTTGTTGCTTATGAGTTTAATAATCCTTCAAGTCATTCCTAGCCTTATCGGCTATATCATTATCTGCAGACTTTTAACTGTGCTACCTGGTCCTTTCGGAGCACAATTTTCAATGATGAGCTAAGCTTACGTCGATTTTCCTCATCATATCATTTCGCCTTGAACCGCAAGCTTGATTTCGAGTTTGTGTCGTAATTGTGGTTCCAATAACCTTCCGCTTCATCATTCCTTTGACTTGTTGTCGTCGCTGATTGATTGCATCTTCATGAAATCTCTTGACAAATGTGTCGTGATCATCGTCAACCTAATGAGCTCTTACATGATATCAATCGAATTCATGATGAGAAATACCATCCTTGCCCTCAATGATTTGTGTTATCATCGACCACTTTATTGCCTTCCGTTCAACACAAACTTGTTGGTGTTTTGTGTATACCTTGAGATCCTTGCTATCCAGCATTTGTTCTTATTTACCTTTGAGTATTGCCATGTTTTATGACAAGAATGTAGCGAGAATTTCACCACCTCTTAAGAATTCTTGGTATAGTGGTACTTCTCACCATCGCCATTCTTTCTCGTGTTGTTTCTAACAGGAATACCGACAAATGGTCTGTGATGTGTAAAATTCAAAAATTCTAGCAACCCTATTTCTTTGATGTTAATGGTCGATAGCTTCATTCTAAGTCTATTTCTTATTGAATCATCATTCAAACATTGATCGTGCTACCTAGTCCAGATTTTCGGGTGCACTTTTCAACCAATCTTTAATTGTGTGTGTTTTCTTCGAGCATACATCATTATATCATTTGATCTGACAAATGTTATCTCCTTGTTCACCCAATTTTAGAAATCCATCCTTTTGGAAATCTTGATGAATTGTCGCTGAGTTCATCAGCCACCTCCTCATCCTCTCCTTGGTTTACCGATGAAATCTTGTTTTGGAACTCACTTCCATAGTTCATTTCCTGAGAATCTTACGATGTCTTCCGTCAATCTGTGTTGCACCTTTTCCTTCTCAGGTATCCTGACCCCAATCAGAACTGAATCTCGGTCAGATATGATGGTTGGAACATATTTCCAAGAGTTATAACATTGGTATTTTATGAACCGGTAAGGTGATGTCATTCCTAGCACACCTGGCCGAAGTACCTAGTGTTATAGTTTCCTTTTTAACAAGGTTAACCATTTTTCCATGAGGAAATTGAATGCCTTGTTTAATAAGTTTATCCTGATGGATCCTTTGTGTATCCAAAGTCTGACCTTTGCATGAAGACCATGTCAATGCTATCTCGAAGCATGTATGTGGTACTCCGATCTTCAACAAGAACATTTGAAGCACCATGCTAAATTTTCTTTATCAATTATCCAAACACCGTTGTATGGCTATTATCATGAGATTCCCCCCCCCCTTACCTAATTGGTTTTCTACTTTGTATCCTCTCATGGATATCATGTTTGTTTGTCCTTGGAAAGGATATACCCCTGAAATATGTGTTTAAACACATTTTCTTTCCATTGTTCTGTTTAATCTGATAATCACATTTTCCTTTCCATTGTTTGGTTTAACCTTTCTTGTGATCTATATGATATAAGCAGTAATAATTCCCTGCTTATGTAAGCACCCTGGTGTACCACCTTGTCAGTAAGACCGTGTTACTATTGTTGATGACATTTCGGTAACCATCGATGGACGAGAACTTTGCCTATTGGTCCGCCTCATTTCAACGAGCAGGAGAATGGTTCTCTTCGTCCCTCGCCCTTGGTACCGACGTTGTTGCCGACATAACTGACAGACTACCCCCTGACATGCCTTGCTATCATGACCATGCAAGATGTCACCACTCCTCCTACTTTTATCCCACATGGTGGGCCCATAACCCACAGTTCCATAGGATCTAAACCTGACTCCCTTGTGCACCACCTGTTCCCAAGGTTGTTCCTCGTGCTTGACTTCGTATGTAATTCACGGACCACCTATCTAGTGATCTATTCTGGTATGAGGCGCAATACCTATTCTCGTTCCCCTGAAACCCTTTCACCTTCTGATTAGGCATCGAATGATTGCCTATCCGTTTGAAACATCTCATGGTACCTTCTTACTTTGCTCTCGATATCTTCTTAAGTTTCAAATCGAGAGATACTTATGCTTCTTCCCTGAGTTAACCGTCTGATGCTCGATCTTGTTAGAATCCATCAATATAGAGTTTTCCCTTCTTACCATTTTGTAAGTATGGTGGATCCTGAAGGAAGGACGACGACTTCATCATGATGACCTGAAGCAGAGGACTGAAGACATGAATGTAATGGAACGACCTCTTCGAGAAGAGCAACTATGACCGAGAAGAATCGTTAGAATTTCATAACCAGATCCCTTCCCCCTTATAACCGCTCCTAAATCTCGGGACGAGATTTCTTGTAGTGCAGGAGGATTGTGACGCCCGGATAATTAAGCTACAGTAATCACATGTTAATGATGCCACGTCACCTCGGTTACTGTTGTTGATCTCGCAATGGTTCAAAAATGATTAAAAGTCAAATTCAGAATATGTCAAACAACAAAAGTTTTCAAACATTAAAACAAAAATGTTCGGAGTGGGCCAAATAATGTATAATTAGTAACGGTGGAGAAACCACATTGTTACAAAAGGTTTAAATGCAATTAGGTAATTAAAATAGTAGTTAAAACAATTAAATAAATACATATTGGATTTTATTAAATATTAAACTATTTTGTTTTGGCTAAATAATTGTTGTGGCAGTAGTATGATTATAAATGCAGGTTTAGGTACTAGCGGTAATTTTTATAAAATAGAAACTTATAGGAAACTAAAAATAAATAGAAAAGAAAAATAAATAAAAAGAAATGAAACAAACAGAAAACAAAACTAACAAAAAAGAGAGGAAAAGAACCCCCGGGCTCCGGCCCAGCAGGCCTGCAGCCCAACCGGGCCACCAGGTCAGCCACTCCCCTCCACTCCCCTTATCCACTCACCCGTACCCCGAACCCCCCACTAACACCCCACTCCCCCCCCGAAAATATCTCCCCCTCTCTCCCCCGATTGGATCGGGATCGGAGGAGGAGGTCTCCGTGACACCCCGACGCCACCTCGCCGTTGGACGCCGCCTCACCGGAGCGCTCCCCCGCCGGCCTGCTTCTCCTTTGGCGGCGTCGTCCCCATCACCCTCCTCGCCGAACTGCCCGAGTCGCCACCGCCCCGTCGTCCTCATCTTCTCGTCGCCACGCCGCACGTCGTCCCCGACCTCCGTCGAGCCCGCTGCCCTGAACCCCTACGAACCTCGGTGAGGACCTCGGTCCTCCTCTCTCCCTCGCCCCGCGACCATCGCCAGGCCAACCGTTGCTCCACTCCGGCCGCGACCACGCCTCGCGCGCTCTGGCCCCGCGCTCACCGCGGTCGGGCCGCGTCGTCTGGCCGTGCCCTTCGCACCGCGGTCACCGCGCCACCGCCACCCGCGCCGTCCTCGCGGCCACCACGGCCTCGGTCGCGCCGGCTCGGCCGCGCATCACGACCCCTCCCCGCGCCCACGTCGCCTGAACCGCGACGCCACGCCCGTGGCCACCTCCGGCGCTCCGAACATCCCTGTTGCCCCGCCGTGGCCTCGCCGCTACCACGCTGGTGCCACGCCGGCGTTCCCCCCCTCACCGTGACTGCCCCCCCCCCCCCGCGCCCGCTGGCTGCGTCGAGCTCCCGCGCCCGTTCAGGCGCCCGCTCCAGTAACCGCCAGCCCACGCGCCCATTAGTGCCAGTGCCCATTAAGACCCCCTGTGACAATGACAGATGGGGCCCATGCCCCAGAACATTTATTAAAAAAGAATTAAAAATAATATATAATAAATAAATAATTAATAATAAAAATAATTAATTAATTAACTAATTAACTTAATTAATCCTGTTTAGTTGAACTAATTAAACTTGATTAACCTAAATATCTAATTAACCTAACTAATCTGTTAGTTAAGGTGATGTGTCAATGACAGACGGGACCCACTGGTCAGGTTGACCAGTCAACCCCTGTTGACTGCTGACGTCAGCATGACATCATACTGATGTCATAAAACCAATTTCGAATTAATTGAAATAATTAATTAAATTCCAGAAATTAATAAATCATTTTGAAAATCATATCTTTTAATCCGTAACTCGGATGGAAAAACTTTGTACATGAAAGTTGCCCAGAATGACGAAACAAATCCGGATATGCAGCCCGTTCATCCGCCACACGTCCCTAGCATAGCAAACCCTCAACTTTTCCCCTCCGGTTTATTTATCCGAAAACACGAAACACCGGGGATACTTTCCCGGATGTTCCCCCCTTCACCGGTATCACCTCCTACTGCGTTAGGTCACCTCTAGCACCGCGTATTGCCATGCTACGCTTTGTGATACTTTGATTGCTCTATTATTTATTGTGTTCCCCCTCCGTTACTTCTTTCCGGTAGACCCCGAGGCTGCCGACGACCCCCAGTTCGACTACGGTGTTGAGGACCCCTCCTTGCCAGAGTAACCAGGTAAGCCCCCCCTTGATCACCAGATATCGCCTATTCTTCTCTATACTGCTTACATTAGAGTAGTGTAGCATGTTACTGTTCAGTTACTCCTATTCTGTTGCATAGCCTGTCATTGTTGCTATAGTCATTGATACCTTACCCGCATTCCTAAATGCTTAGTATAGGATGCTAGTTTACCTTTAGTGGCCCTACATTCTTGTTAGTCTACCATGCTATACTATCGGGTCGTGATCACTCGGGAGGTGATCACGGGTATATACTATTCATACATACTATTCAGGTGGTGACTAAAGTCGGGTTGGCTCGTTGAGTACCCCCAAGTGATTCTAATGTGGGGGCTGGAAGGACAGGTGGCTCCATCCCGGTAGAGGTGGGCCTGGGTTCCCGACGGCCCCCGATTGTTACTTTGTGGCGGAGCGACAGGGCAGGTTGAGACCACCTAGGTGAGAGGTGGGCCAGGCCCTGGTCGGCGTTCGTGGTTACTTCATAATAACACGCTTAACGAGATCTTGGTATTTGATCCGAGTCTGGCCACTGGCCTATACGCACTAACCAACTACACGGGAAAGATATGGGCACTCGACGTTGTGGTATCAGCCGAAGCCTTCGTGACGTCAGCGACTGAGCGGCGCGCGCCGGATTGGAACGTAAGCCTGCTCTTGTATTAAGGGGGCTAGTTCTGCTTCTGGGCGCACTCGCAACGTGCAGGTGTGCAATGGGCGATGAGCCCAGACCCCTGCACCATAGGATTTAGACCAGCGTGCTGACCTCTCTGTTGTGCCTAGGTAGGGCTGCGACGTGTTGATCTTCTGAGGCCGGGCATGACCCAGGAAAGTGTGTCCAGCCAAATAGGATCGAGCGTGTTGGGAAATGTGGTGCACCCCTGCAGGGAAGTTTATCTATTCGAATAGTCGTGTCCCTCGGTAAAAGGACGACCCGGAGTTGTACCTTGACCTTATGACAACTAGAACCGGATACTTAATAAAACACACCCAGACAAGTTCCACAGACAACCCAGTGATCGCTTTTCCACAGGGCGATGAGGGGAGGATTGCCGAGTAGGATTATGCTATGCGATGCTACTTGGAGGACTTCAATCTACTCTCTTCTACATGCTGCAAGACGGAGGCTGCCAGAAGCGTAGTCTTCGACAGGATTAGCTATCCCCCTCTTATTCTGGCATTCTGCAGTTTAGTCCACCAATATGGCCCTTCACACATATACCCATGCATATGTAGTGTAGCTCCTTGCTTGCGAGTACTTTGGATGAGTACTCACGGTTGCTTTTCTCCCCCTTTTCCCCTTCCCTTCTACTTGGTTGTCGCAACCAGATGTCGGAGCCCAGGAGCCAGACGCCACCGTCGACGATGACTCCTACTACACCGGAGGTGCCTACTACTACGCGCAGCCCGCTGACGACGACTAGGAGTAGTTAGGAGGATCCCAGGCATGAGGCCTGCGCCTCTTTTGATCCGTATCCCAGTTTGTGCTAGCCTTTTTAAGGCAAACTTGTTTAACTTATGTCTGTACTCAGATATTGTTGCTTCCGCTGACTCGTGTTATCGAGCACTTGTATTCGAGCCCTTGAGGCCCCTGGCTTGTATTATGATGCTTGTATGACTTATTTTACTTTTAGAGTTCTGTTGTGATATCTTCCCGTGAGTCCCTGATCTTGATCGTACACGTTTGCGTGCATGATTAGTGTACGATTGAATCGTGGGCGTCACAGATGCACATGGTGCTGGCATGTCCCATGTCCCATACAACTAGTGCTGTTGTTAACCTAAGAATGCCGCCAGAAAATTGAAGCAATGCCACTATTAAAAGTAAATTACATTTTTAACGAATGTTGTTCTAAGAGAATTTCTATGTTAATATGAATTAATGCAACCGTTTTAGAAATACTACTATCCTACTTTGTTTTCCATCAAGATAAGTTCGATGCTTCTTTTTGTTATCGTTTGTTTCATCCTCCTTTATGGGCAAGTAATTGTTTCCTTTTTTGCCTCTGTTAAAACAGGGTATCTATTCAACTTGTTGCTATTGCAAAATTTTGCTTCGCTACGCGAAACACTTATGTTTTATTAGTGTTTTGTGCAGTTCAACTTGAATGTCACACTGGTGACTTTGCTTAATTTTGGTGGAACTGCACAAAAGGAGATCGAGATTTGTTTCCAGTCTTCGTGGCGAGTTGTTTCAAATCTTGGTCTCATCCACATGATGTGTAGTGTGCTTTGAGATGTTGTGCTACTTGTTTTGGTACTGTTTTAAATAAATGTTGAATTGAAGCTATTGTATTGTTGTCTTTTCCCATTAAGTAGTGAACAAAAATGGGACCAACCCAGACATGATGCTTGTTGCTTTGTTATAACAAATTCAGCATCACCCCCTTTATAAGTAAATGGAAGCACATGTTGTTGTTGCGCCCACTCTCCCCTGGAACTGTTTATGCTTTTCGTTAATCTAATGCCGCTGGTAAAATTAAGCAATGCCACTCTCAGAATTAACTATTGAATCTTATTTCAAAACTGTAACACTTGTTAGGGATTAGCGGGATTACCATTTTTGTGGCGCATGTTTCATCCTCCTTTATTAGCCAGTAATTGATTCCTTTTTTGTCTATGTTTAAACAGGGATATCTATTCAACTTGTTGCTATTGTGAAATTTTGCTTCGCTATGCGAAACACTTACGTTTTAAGAGTGTTTTCTGCAATTCAACTTGAATGTCACACCGGTGAATTTGCTTAATTTTGGTGGAACTGCACAAAAGGAGATCAGATTTTCATATACGTGTTGGGATTTCGTTCAAATCCTCCTCCCGAGCTGTTTCGAATCTTGGTCAAGAAAGGTCAGTACCGACTTTCATCCACATGATGGTGCAGTGTGCTTTGAGATGTTGTGCTACTTGTATTGGTACTGTTTTGGATAAATTTTGAATTGAAGTTGTTCAACTGTTGTCTTTTACCATTAAGTGAGCAAAAATTGTTCCAACCCAGACATGATGCTTGTTTCTTTGTTACAACAAAACTCTGCATCACCCCGTTTATAAGTAGATGGAAGCACATGTTGTTGTTGCGCCCACTCTCCCCTGGAACTATTTATGCTTTTTGTTAATCTAATGCCGCTGGTAAAATTAAGCAATGCCACTCTCAGAATTAATTAACTATTGAATCTTAGTTCAAAACTGCAACACTTGTTAGGAATGGTACTATCCTGCTTTGTAGTTCTTTCTGCATGGTTAACCAAGGTATTGTTAAGATAATGTATCTGTTAAAATGAATCAGTTGCATTCTTTTAGGAATGGTACTTTTCTGCTTTGTCGTTCTTTATACATGTTGAAACAAGGCATTGTTAAGATAATGTCTCAGTCAATATGAATGAATCACACTGATGGAGAATTGCTACTCTCTTCCCATTAACATGAGGTAGATCAGCAGATGCTTTTCTTCTGGGAGAACAAGTCATCACCATTATTTCTCAGTAATTGTTTCCCTTATACCTATTGTTGCTTACATGGATATCAAAATTAAAGCTCGGTTTTATTCCGACTTCGATTTTAGTTGAACTGCACAAAAGGAGCCAATGTGTCCAAGGCAAACTACTGCATTACTGGGTCCAGTTGGTCGTTCCACTTTGCAGAAAGAAGCAGTCACTGTTTGCGCTACATTACAGAAGGAATGACCAAGAAGCTTTACAGACTATTATTAGACGCTGGTGACATGACTAGTCAGCAGAGAGCATTGGCAATTCTACAACATGTGGAGTGCACTGGGCAAAAAGTGCCCGAACAAGTACAAGAAGCCACGACAGGACTCCACGATCATAGGCATTACATATTTTGAATGGGAAAAGCTTGTCAAAGTTTAATCATTGATGTTAGCAAGAAGACGTTAGTTTTTAATATATTGGAATTGGAAATCCTTGTCAAAATTTGCTCATTGATGTTAGCCAGAAGACATGCATTTGATATTTTTGAGTGGGATGCCCTTACTGTGAGCAGTGTCGATTGTTTTTTCCTATTCCTATGTTCTGTTTAGAAGTAAATAGTTACTCTGCTGAGATATTCCTGTGTTAAGAGTTTGTTCTGAATATTGTCTATGTAATGCCAGGCCTTGTCTTTGATTGCAAAATTGAGCTTGCAATGTTGTGGCATGCGGCATCACGAGCTGTTCACCGTGCCTCCTGAGAATAATGCTTCGTATTGTTGTGCATGTCGATATAATGCCAGTGATTTGCTTGTTAAGAAGATCATCCTCTTCTATTGTTTCCGTCCTTAAGAAGTTCATCGTATTATGTTTCATTCATAGCCTATACGACAAGTTGGGTAGGTTAGACGTGAAACCATATGATCTTCCGACCAACTCATCATATTAGGTCGTAATTGGATCATCGTTTTCCAACCAAAACCGCTTGTAAAACTGACGCTTGTAAATAAAAGCAGATGGTCTCGGGCGAAGCGCTTGGTTGGTCGATTTCAACTAGTAAAATATACACTGGTCTCTCAAATTACACGTGTAACCCGCCGGTTTTACTTATAGACCTCGGGCTCTCGGTTTCATTACACTTGTATTTTACGCGTTGTTTGCGATGACGAGTAAATTACACTTGTATGTTAATACAGGTGTGAAATAAACCAGAGCTCCCAAGCGCGGCCTTCCCGTTTCATGTCGTCTTAGTTTCTCGAAGGTGCTCATAGGTGTCCGATGATCCTGGCTTCCTGAATGAGCAGCAGGTGCTGTATCAGACCCTCCGTAGGGCCCGCGAGGTCCTCTCCGTCGTCCTTCGAGTTGTTGCGCTCGCTGTGGCACCGAGCATTGTTAACATCATCAACGAACATGAGGATTCAGGAGATGACTTTATTTTGACTAGATGACACTAGGGACCCACTAGGGCCATAGCCGTACATACGCAAGTGCTTCCTTATTATCTACAACTATATTTTTTTTCTTCCTCCTGGTTTCCTGACATCACGGTCCCACACCATTGTCAACCTATTAGTCAATATAAACGAGAGAATTGCACAAGGTGCGGCCGATAGCTGGGACCAAGCAGCTCGAGCAGTATTTGTATTTTTGAGGCGTGAGCACTGCAGAGTTTTTCTTGGCGATGATTTTGTTGTTGTTCATACGAGAGCAGGGTATTAACTGGGCGGGCTGTGGCCCGTCTAGCCCAGGCCAGATATCCAGCCCATATATTAAATTTTTCAAGATGAAAATGGCTAGCCCAGCTATATGTTTTTTTGAGGAATACCCAGGCAAGGTCAACTTGTTATTATCTGCCCCACTGGGCTGCAAATCTTTCCTAGGAGGGATGCATTAGGCTTAACAGGAAAATGGGCTTTAAAAATAATAAATGGGATGTAATTATAAAAACTGGGCAGTAACTATAAAAAATGCACCAAACATGAAATTAGTTTATAAAATATTATTTATGGATTTTAAAAATCTTAATTTTTCATTGCTGCGCGTGCAATGTTTCGTTGGATTTTTACGTAATACAAATTTATATTTAATCTGACTAGAAATTTCGGGATAAAAATATTTCGGATCCCATTAAAATGTGGGAGATTTTATTGAATTCTGTCTTCAACGCTTGGTTGAAATTATTAATCGTTGTCCTAGCTAGAAAATGGGTTGTACTTTTAACAAACTGTAAATGGCTGTAGTAAATTCCATTAGAATTCAAAAATGGGTTGTACATTCTTACAAATTGCAAATGGGCTACAAGTTCTCTGCCACACACTTGTGGGCCTACTAAGTTGATGCGTCCCCTAAAAAATAAGTTGACGCGTATGCAAGGCTTTGTCAACTTATGATAGTCAACACACGGTTCTAGCAGCAGTGGCCATTGGATGTCTATCCAACGGATGTCGTGCTTTTTCTTCAATCTCGGATATTCTTAGCTTCGGCCGCCCAAAAATGATTCCTCCCCCTGACATATGGGGCGCACCGTTTCGGAGGCTGACCTGTGGGCCTAATAAGTTGGCGCGTACCAAGGGCTTTGTCAACTTAGTCAATATAAATGATTCTAGCTTCAGTGACCGTACGATGTCCATCCAACGGCCGTAGTACTTCTTTAACCTCTGGTCTTCTTGCTCCAGCCGCCCAAAGCAGCGCCTGTCGTGCCGCCTGCTCCTGCCTCCCGTGGCCGGCTGTGCTGCCGCGGAGGCCTCACCGCCCCCATACTACCACCGCTGGCCAGACCATCCCTCCACTCACCCACACCCCCTGTTATTTTGCGGCGACGGCGGCCTCACAACGCAGCCGAACCAGTGAACCCTCGTACTCCTCTCCGCGTGGGCATCCACTGCCGCGTCTTCCCCGGCTCCGTGTCGTCCCCTTCCTAGGCCTCGCCGTCGTCCACCGCCGTGGTGCTCTCGGTGCGGCGTGGTCAATGTGGTCAACGACCGACTTCCATCGAAAGAGTATTGTACATGGAGAGGCTAACAGTTGGGTCCACGGCAGCCGCAACGAAGTGCCTCCTTATTGCGAGCAAAATAATTATTCCTCCACCTGGCAGCAGGGACCCACCGGATGGGCAACCGTATTTCGTGAAAAAAATGTTTCCCCCTTACTGCTGGGACCCACTAGATGGGCCATCGTATTTCGTGAAAAAATTGTTCCCCCTGACTGCTGGGACCCAGCGGACAGGCCACCGTATTTCGTGAAAAAAAATGTTCCCCCCGCTGTCAGCTCGGACCCACCGGAAGTGCCTCTTTATTGCACACAAAAAAATGAATACTCCCCCTGCTAGCTGGGACCCACCATGTTGGGAGGCTGACTTGTGGGCCTACTAAGTTGACTGGGACGGAGGCCTTTGTCAACTTTAGTCAATATGAACGATTCTAGCTCCAGTGACCGTACGATGTCCATCCAACGGTCGTAGTGCTTCCTCAACCTCTGGACTTCTTGCTCCAGCCGCCAAAAGCAGCGCGGGTCGTGCCGCATGCTCCTGCCTCCCGTGGCCGGTTGTGATGCCGCGGAGGCCTCACCGCCTCCTACTACTCCCACCACTGGCCAGGCCATCCCTCTACTCACCCACATCCCCTGTTATTCTGCAGCTATGGCAGCCTCACACTGCAGCCAAACCAGTGAACCCTCGTACTCCTCTCCGCATGGGCATCCACTGCCGTGTCTTCCCCGGCTCCGTATCGTCCCCTTCCTAGGCCTTGCTGTCGTCCACCGCCGTGGTGCTCTCGGCGCGGCGTGGTCAATGTGGTCAACGACCGACTTCCATCGGAAGAGTATTGTACGTGGAGAGGCTGACAGCTGGGTCCACGGCAGCCGCAAGGAAGTGCCTCCTTATTACGTGCAAAATAATTATTCCTCCACCTAACAGCGGGGACCCACCGGATGGGCCACCGTATTTTGCGGAAAAACGTTTCCCCCTAACTGCTGGGACCCACCAGCTACATCTTCGCACGCAAGGAAGTGCGATAAAAAAACAATTCGCCCCCTGACTGCTGGGACCCACCAGCTACATCTTCACACGCAAGGAAGTGCGTCCGGGCAAAAAATAAAAAAATGATTCGCCCCCCTGACTGCTGGGACCCACCATCTACATCTTCGCACGCAAGGAAGTGCCTGACAGTCGGGACCCACCCGGTCGAAGCGTACGTAGCATTGTCATTCTAGTCGCGAACATTTACGTACATACTGGTGGATGTAGAGGTGCGCATGTGTCGTAGTAGAGGCGTGCACGTAGCATGTACACGTATGTACAGCGCCAGTGCGCAAGAAAGAAAATATGGTCACGTACGTACATACGGGCGTGGGGTCTCGAACGCCTACTCACGCATATATACGTACGGCCAGGGCTCGTGTACATGGCTGGGTCGGAACAGAGAAACAACGACGTCGTCGTGTTCATGGGGAGCCTACCAGCTGGGTCGGAACGGAATGCATCGTCGTGTTCATCGGGAGGGCTTGGATGGAATAGGCGATGGAAACGAGGCCTGACATACCACAGAACGGAGGAAACGGCCTTGTGTGCGACCGGCTATGTTCAAAACGGGATCCTATTCATCGGGAGGGGTCTGGCGTACCGCAAAACGGAGGAAACAGACTTGTGTTGTACCTCCTACGGTCGAAATGGGGTCCTGTTGATCGGGAGGGGTGTGGCGTACCACAAAACGGACGAAACGGACTTGTGTTGGAGCGCTATGGTCGACAGGGGGGTCCTGTTCATCGGGAGGGGTGTGGCGTACCGCAAAACGGGACTCCACGGGATACTATTCATCTCCACTGTCACCTCCTCCAGCCTCCATGGGCTACCATTCATCCACCATTGACCTCCTCCAGACTCCACCCGCAACTATTCATCCACGGGCTCCTATTCATCCAGACTCCACCGCGCACTACTCCACCGGCTACTGTTCAACCACCACTCTCCACGAGCTCCTGTTCAACCACCCCTCCATCGGCTACTGTTCATCCACCCCTCCACCGTCTAGAGGCAGCACCAATTGGCTTCAGTTAGCAGCAGTAGTGAAGGAATCGCTCGATCGGGTTCACTTAACAGCCATCGATGAATCGCTCGGGTTTAGTAACGAGTAGCCTGCAGTGCAATCGCTCGGGTTCAGTTAGAGCCCAACGCCTCGCTCGGGTTCAGTTAGAGCCAACGACTCGCACACATGCGCGTACGTGTACGAGAGAAACGTGCATCGCTCGGCCCCCGACCTCCCACCGTAACCGGTAACTCGCCGAAATTTTCCTTGCCCTCGCTTCTACCACGGTTTTTTCCATCATGGAAGGCCCAAAGAATGTCATGCAACTGCGTCTCTGGCCCGCCCAGGACGAAAAGCCCATTTTCTGTCATGATTTTTTGTCATAGAAGTAGGAGCCCACCACATCTATGATGATACTGGGTTTTTTCACATTTATCGTCATAGAAGTGTCATAAATATGATAGAAAAAAATTCGTTCGGCCCAAAATGTCATGGATGTGTCTTTTTTTTGTAGTGTATCGAAGACTATGCTTCTGGCAACCTCCATCTTGCAGCATGTAGAAGAGAGTAGATTGAAGTGCACCAAGTATCATCGCTATCATAACCCTACCCGGTGATCCTCCCCTCGTCGCCCTATGGAAAAGCAATCACTGGGTTATCTTTGGAACTTGTCTGGGTGTGTTTTATTAAGTATCCTGTTCTAGTTGTCATAAGGTCAAGGTACAACTTCGGGTCGTCCTTTTACCGAGGGACACGGCTATTCGAATAGATAAACTTCCCTGCAAGGATGCACCACATTTCCCAAGATGCTCGATCCCTTTGGCCGGACACACTTTCCTGGGTAAAGCCCAGCCTCGAAAGATCAACACGTCGCCGCCCTACCTAGGCACAACAGAGAGGTCAGCACGCCGGTCTAAATCCTATGCGCGCGGGGTCTGGGCCCATCGCCAATTGCACACCTGCACGTTGCGAACGCGGCCGGTGAGCATACCGAGCCTCCCTTATACAGGGGCAGGCGTTCCAATCCAACTCGGCGCATGCCGCTCAGTCGCTGATGTCAAGAAGGCTTCGGCTGATACCACGATGTCGAGTTCCCATAACTGTTCCTGTGTAGTTGGTTTGTGCGTATAGGCAAGTGGCCAGACACAGATCAAATACCAAGATCTCGTTAAGCATGTTATTTTGAAGTAACAGCGGACGCCGACCAGGGCCAGGCCCACCTCTCGCCTATGTGGTCTCAACCTGTCATGTCGCTCTGCCACAAAGATCCACTCGCGGGTACTCTAGAGCCGACCCGACTTTAGTCACCATCTGTATAGTATCTATGTATAGTATATACCCGTGACCACCTCCTGAGTGATCACGGCCCGATAGTATAGCAAGGCAGATGGACAAGAATGTAGGGCCACAGATGATAAACTAGCATCCTATACTAAGCATTTAGGATTGCATGTAAGGTATCAACAGATGTAGCAACAATGCAGGCTATGCAACAGGATAGGATTAATCGAAAATAGTAACAGGCTATACTACTCTAATGCAAGCAGTAGAGGGTAGAATAGGCGATATCTGGTGATCAAGGGGGGGCTTGCCTGGTTGCTCTGGCAAGAAGGAGGGGTCGTCAACTCCGTAGTCAAACGGGGCAGCAGCAGCGCCGGTCTCGTAGTCTACCGGAGAGAAGAGGGAGAAGAAACAATAAATACAATGCAAACATAAGCATGACAATGCATGACATGACAATGAGCGGTGCTAGGTGTGCCCTAGTGCGGCAGTAGGTGGTACTGGCGAAGGTGGGAAATATCCCAGAAAGTATCCCCGGTGTTTTGCGTTTTCGGACAGATGAACCGTAGGTGAAATGTTGCAGGTTTGCTATGCTAGGGACGCATGACTAATGAACGGGCTACTTATTCGGATTCGTCTCATTGTTCTGAGCAACTTTCAAGTACAAAGTATTTTCATCCGAGGTACGGTTTATTTTATATTAATTTTCAAAGTTTATAAATCATTTTTAGAATTAACAGAATTAATTTAATTAGGAAATCCCATTATGATGTCAGCATGACATCAGGGTGATGTCAGCAGTCAACAGTCAGTTCACTTGGTCAAACTGACGCATGGGGTCCATTTGTCATTGACGGAGTTTAACTAGACATGATTAGTTAGTTTAATAAGTGATTAGGTTAATTTAACGGATCTAATTAAGTTAACTAATTAAGTAATTAATTAATTAATTAATTTTTTAATTATATTTTTTAGTCTTTTTTAATTCGTTTTTTAACAAGGGCGTGGGGGCCCCCACTAGGCAGTGGCCCATAGGGCCAAACGGGCGCTAACGGACGCGGGCGCGGGCGGTTGCGGGCGCTCGAACTGGACGCGGCCAGTCGGGGCCACGGCGAGGAGACAAACGCCGGCGCGGCACCGGTGTGGCAGCGGCGAGGCCACGACGGGGCAAAAGGGGAGGAGCAGGGCGGGAGCGGGGCCGCGCGGGTGGAGGAGGCCGGGGGCAGCAGCGGCAGCATCGTAGCGACGGTGCAGCAGAGGCAGGGCGCGCGAGCGCATGGTGGCGCGGACGCGTGGAGAAAGCCGCGAGCGCGATGGGGGGTTGGCGGCGAGCAAGCAGCAGGGGAGGACGCGGCCGCAGGTATTGGCCGGAGCGGGGAGGCTGGCGGGCGCGTTGCATGGTCGCGGGGTGCGTGCGTGTGCGAGAGGAGGAGAGGCCAGGGGCGGCTGGGCTACAGCGGGGCTTGGGTGTGGAGCCGCGAGCAACCGCAGGGCGAGGCCACGCGCGGGGTGCGTGAGCGCGCGCGGTGGTGGAAGGGCGCGGCGGTGCGGGGTCGTGCATGTGCGGGCGGAGCAGTGTAGCCGCAGCAGCCAACATGTGGGGGGAGGCGAGCACGGCCCCGAGCGGGCGCACAGCGGGACGGCGAGCAGAGACGGAACGGGCGACGGGAGTGCGCGGTCGGGGCACGGGACGAGGGGATACTGGGGCCTCACCGTGGGTATCAGGGGACGGGGCAACGCGGCGCGAGGAGGGCGACGGGGACGACAACATCAGAGAGGAAGCAGGCCAGCAAGGAGAAGGAGGCAGGCCGGCGAGGACGCGTTCCGACGACAGCGTCGAGCGGCAGGGCGGAGCCAGGATCGAGCCCCCAAGCCCCGATCCGACCTGGATCAGGGGAAGGAGAGGAGAGACATGGGGAGAGTGGGGGAGTAGGGCGACGAGGGAGGTGTCAGGGTTTCAGGGGAGTGGGGATAAGGGAAAGGGTGGGCTGGCCGGCCGGGCCTGGTGGGTCGGACAGCTGGGACGTCTGGCCCAGTTGGCCAGGGGGCCTTTTTTGTTTTGTTTTCTGTTTTGTCCTTTTTTTTCTTTTTCTTTATTTTCTTTTCTGTTTTAATTCATTTTAAGTATTTAGGTTTTTTATAGAAGCATGGTTCCCTCACCATAATACATAGGCATTTAATTGCACACTCTGAACATTTTAGTTTAACATTTTAAAAACTTTTGATGTTTGACAAAAACTCAAATTTGAACTTGAATCGTTTGAACTAATGCGGGATTAGCAACAGTAACCGGGGTGACATGGCATCGTTAACGTGGGATTACTGTAGCATGATTATCCGGGCATTACAGACAATTTCAGTGCCTGCAAAAATTACCTTGCTGAAAACCGCTTTTCATTTCCTTCTGCTCCTTGTTGGGTACGACACTCTCACTTATCAAAAGGACTACGATTGATCCCCTGTACTTGTGGGCCATCAAGCTCTTTTCTAGCGTTGTTGCCGGGGAGTGAAATGCTCTTGGTAAGTCAAACTCGGTAAGGAGAAAAATTATATTATGTGTTGAAATTTATTGTCACTTGTTACTATGGAAAACAATCCTTTGAGGGGTTTGTTCGGGGTATCTTTGCCTCGACCTCAAACACAAAGAGTTGCCCCTACTGAAAATATTAGTTTAAATTCCTTCGGGTATGATAGAGCAACCGCTAGCTAATCCTTATGCAAGAGACAGAATGAAGCGTCCCAATATGCATTTGATACATGTGGGTTAAATTTGTGGATTATTTAAGCTTGCAAGTTTACCCGGAGATGAAGTTAATAAGAAGGTTTTCCCTTTATCTTTGGGGGGAAAGCATTGACATGTAATAGGCTATACGATGATATTGGATCGTGGAACTGGAATTGATTGAAATTGGAATTTCACCAAAAAAATATCATATGCATCTAGTTCATCGTGATCGGAATTATATATATAACTTTTTGCCTTGTGAAGGAGAAAGTATCGCTCTAGCTTGGGGTAGGCTTAAGTCAATGTTATATTCATGCCCCAATCATGAGCTCTCGAGAGAAATTATCATTCTGATTTTTTATGCTCGGCTTTCTTGTAATGATCAATCCATGCTCGATACTTTTTATGCTGGTTCTTTTATAAAGATGACTATTGAATTCAGATGGGATCTTTTAGAAATAATTAAACACAACTCTGAAGATTAGGAACTCGACGAAGGTATATAGTCCGTTATTAAGATTGAGTTTCATTCTTATAAATCTTTTATGAATACCGATGCTTTTCACAAGTTTAGCACTAAATATGGACTTGACTCTGAGATAGTAGCCTCTTTTTGTGAATCATTTGCTACTCATGTTGATCTCCATAAGGAGAAGTGGTTTAAATATCATCCCCCAATTACATAAGAAATTAAAGAACCGGTTATAGTTAAAGATGAAACTATCATTTACAATATTGATCCAGTAGTTCCTATTGCTTATATTGAAAAACCACCTTTCCCTGTTAGGATGAAGGAACATGCTAAGGTATCAACAATGGTTCACAAAAGTAATTTAAAGTACCTAAACCCCCTCTGAACAAATTAAAGTAGAACCTAATGTTTCTATGGTTAAAGATCTCTTGGTCAAAAATATCGATGGGCATGTTATTTACTTCTGTGATGAAGTAGCTATAATTGCTAAACCCGATGAAAAAGATAAACATAGGCATGTTGTCGGCATGCCTGTTTTCTCAGTTAAAATAGGAGATCATTGTTATCGTGGTTTATGTGATTTAGGTGCTAGTGTGAGTGCTATCCCTTTTACTTTATACCAAGAAATTATGAATGATATAGCACAAGCTAAAATAGAAGACATAGATGTTACTATTAAACTTGCTAATAGAGATACCATCACACCACTTGGGATTGTTAGAGATGTTGAAGTCTTGTGTGGGAAAATAAAATACCATACTAATTTTCTAGTTCTTGGATCCCCACAAGATGATTTTTGTCCCATAATTTTTGGTAGACTTTTCTTGAACACTGGCAGTGCTAAGATAGATTGCCATGAAGAAATTGTCATTGTTAATTTGGGTGATGTGTCTTATGAGTTTAATTTCTCTAAGTTTCATAGACAACCTCATGATAAAGAATTACCTAGTAAGTATGAAATAATTGGTCTTGCTTCTATTGTCGTACCTCCTACTGATCCTTTGGAACAATATTTGCGAGACCATGAAAATGATATGCACTTGCGTGAAAGAAATGAAATAGATAAAATATTCTTTGAACAACAACCTATCCTTAAACACAATTTCCCTATTGACACTCCGGGAGGTCCTCCGCCACCTAAAGGTGATCCTGTGTTTGAATTAAAACAATTGCATGACACTCTGAAGTATGCTATATATCTTGTTATTATTTGTGCTAACCTTTTAGGACACGAAGAAGAGAGATTATTAAAAATTCTGAGGAAGCACCGTGCTGCCATTGGATATACTCTTGATGGTCTTAAGGGCATTAGTCCCACTCTCTGTCAGCACAAGATTAATATGGAACCTAATTCTAAACCCGCTGTTGATCAGCAACGATGATTGAATCCTAATATGAAAGAAGTGGTAAGAATTGAAATACTAAAACTTCTGGAAGCAGGTATAAGCTATCCCATAGATGATAGTAGATGGGCAAGTCCTGTTCATTGTGTCCCTAAGAAAGTAGGTATTACTGTTGTTCCTAATGATAAAAATGAACTTATCCCACAAATAATTGTTACTGGCTACCGAATGGTAATTGGTTTTAGGAAATTAAACAAAGCTACTAGAAAATATCATTACCCTCTGCCTTTCATTGATCAAATTCTAGAAAGATTATTTAAGCACACACACTTTTGTTTTCTTGATGGATATTCTGGTTTCTCTCAAATACATGTTTCATAACCTGATCAAGAGAAAACCACTTTTACTTGCCCTTGTGGAACTTATGCTTATAGATGTATGCCCTTTGGTTTATGTAATGCACTTGCTACCTTTCAAAGATGTATGACTGCTATATTCTCTGATTTTTGTGAAAAGACTATTGTTGAGGTTTTCATGGATGATTTCTCTGTTTACAAAACTTCTTTTGATGATTCCTTAAGCAATCTTGATCGAGTTTTGCAGAGATGGGAACAAACTAATCTTGCCTTAAATTGGGAGAAGTGCCACTTTATGGTTAATGAAGGCATTGTCTTGGGGCATAAAATTTCTGAACGAGGTATTGAGGTGGATAAAGCTAAAGTTGATGCAATTGAGAAAATGCCATGTCCTAAAGATATTAAAGGTATTCGTAGTTTCCTTGGTCATGCTGGTTTCTATAGGAGGTTCATTAAAGACTTCTCTAAATTTTCTAGGCCTCTTACTAATCTTTTACAAAAGGATGTTCCATTTGTTTTTGATGATGATTGTGTAGAAGCCTTTGAAACACTTAAGAAAGCCTTAACTTCTGCACCTATTGTTCAACCGCCTAATTGGAACTTGCCTTTTGAAATTATGTGTGATGCTAGTGATTATGTTGTTGTTGCTGTTCTAGGACAAAGAGTTGATAAGAAATTAAATGTTATCCATTATGCTAGAAAAACACTAGACAGTGCCCAAAGAAATTATGCTACTACTGAGAAAGAATTCTTATTGTGTTTGCTTGTGATAAATTCAGATCTTACATTGTTGATTCCAAAGTAACTGTTCACACTGATCATGCTGCTATAAAATGTCTTATGAAAATGAAAGATGCTAAACCTAGACTCATTAGGCGGGTTCTCTTGCTACAAGAATTTGACTTACATATCACTGATAGGAAAGGAGTTGAGAACCCCATAGCTGATAACTTGTCTAGGTTAGAAAATATTCTTGATGACCCACTACCTATTGATGATAGCTTCCTTTATGAACAACTAGTTGTAATAAATGCTTCTCATAACACTCCTTGGTATGCTGACTATGCTAATTATATTGTTGCTAAATTTATACCACCTAGTTTCACATACCAACAAAAGAAAATATTCTTCTGTGACTTACGACATTACTTTTGGGATGACCCCCATCTTTGTAAAGAGGGAGTAGATGGTATTATTAGACGTTGTGTACCCGAGCATGAACAGGAACAAATCCTATGGAAATGTCACTCCGAAGGGGACATCATGCTGGAGATACAACTGGGCGCACGGTAGATGCCAAAGGATGGCTAAAGAGAGGGATAGGCTCAAGAGCACCGATGGGCTCCAAAGACGAGGTCGGCATGACAGAGAGAGGGACGCAAGACATCCCAGGTTCGGGGCTCTCCGGAGAGATAACACCCCTAGTCCTACCGAGTGTGGTTTATATGTGGATGTTACAAGCTTGCTCCTAGAGCTGTTTTGGGGAGGAAGGAAGACAGGCCAAAGCATAGGTTGCTTCTTCTCCTTGTGTGTGTTTTACTGATTGTGTGTGTCTCTCTCTCCCTCTCGTGCATGCAGGCCTGCAGGGGGGTTTTATAGACCAGCCGCCCAGGGCTATAATGGTAAAGTTACATGACCATGGGGCCGGGATGTTAGCGTCTGAGAAGTTGGTGCTTGGGCCCACCGGGTTCTCTGGGCGCAGGCCCCGTGCGCCAGGGGGCACTGTTCCCCATCTTCTTGTGTCACGGAGTAGTTGAGCCGGCTTGGCTATAGTGGAGCATCGCCTGGTCGCCATCGGCTCGTGTCAGCAGGACGAGGTTGCATTATAGCCATGCCGGCCCTGGTCAGTGGGGTTGGTGGGGCATTGTTGCCACGCTCGCTTTGGTCAGTGGGGTTGGTGGGGCATTTTGTTGCCTCGCTCATCTTCATGGGAACTTATTTCGTCGTGCGCCTTGGATGGGACGGGAGCTGACCCGTGGCTGGATTGAGGAGCGTACCATGATGGTGCTTACTTGTTCAAGAAGTCTTGACTTGGCGGGGTTAGCCGGCATGCGCCAGCGGGCCTGTCCATGTTGCGGTCTTGACCGGGTTGCGGAACTTGGCCGGGTTGCAGAACTTGGCTGGGTTGAGGAACCCAGCCAAGGACAAGCCCGATTGAGGGGTGATGTTGGCCTCGATATTCTTGAAAAGGATCCGGGTTCCATTGCCTGCCCGAGGTTCATCCCCCCGATAGTAGTCCCCGAAGCTATGAAGGCTCGTCGGCTTCAAGCGGGGGGCCTTCGCAGTTTCACCCCCTGAGGAGGCGGCTAATGTTGTGTGGCTTGTTACTGCTGGGTTCGGCAACACCCACTGTGTGCTGGCCTCCGGAAGCCGAATCGCGGCATCCCGGCATGGGCAGGAAACTGAAGAGTCCGCCGAATCTTGAAGGGGAAGGGACGCGCCCCCTCGGTTTCGGCGCGGGCTCCACGTGGCGAATAGTAGCTAAAGAGGCCCTAACAGGCCACACGCGCGTAACAGTAGGCTGGGGCTGCCACTCCGCACCTTCGGCCCTCGCATGAGGATTTAGTGTGGCGGTCGCGGACGGTTTCCCTTCTCGACGCAGTTAATTCGCGCGGGAATCATGCCCATAAAATGCACGGAAGTGGAAGGGGTGGGCGCAACTGATCCCACTTCCCCACGTTCTTGCCATGGATATAAATCGGGGAAGGGGGCGGTGGAAATCATTTACGCATGCGCCCCCTACCTCCTTCTTCTTCCCTCGCCCTTGCTTTTGAGCTCATCACATGTCGTGATGCCCTGCCGCTCCCGAGCAATGCACTGCCGCTGCTCTGCAGCGTCTAGCAGCCGCTCCTGCTCCTCGCCTTAGCCGACGCGCCTTTCTCCTCTTGCCGCACTTCACCGATGGTGAGGCCCAAGGGCTCGTGGGAGGGATCGGTGGTTACCGCAGAGGATCTTCAGTACTTGCGCGACACGCGGCAGCTTCCATTGGCGATGGAGGTGGTCGTGCGCCTGCCGGACGGCAAGTTGGCGCCGTGGCTGGAGGGGACCGAGCGCATGGTATTCTTCTCCCACTTCAAGCGTGGGTTTGGCCTCCCTGTGAGTGATTTCTTCTGCTTGTTCCTGGACTTCTTTGGGCCTCAGCCGCATCACCTGGGGGCGAACGTGGTGCTGCAGCTCTCGGGGTTTGTCACCTTGTGCGAGGGCTACCTGGGCGTCGAGCCCAGCATCGATCTCTAGGTCCGCTTCTTCTTATTCTTGAAGCAGCAGGGACCGGAGGCAGGCGTGATGTCTGCCTACGGGACTGCCGTCGTCTCGACCCGGTCGCATGGGGCGTGCCCCAAAATGCCGCTAGAGGATTCTGCTAAGAAGTGGCAGAATTCTTTCTTCTATGTCTGCAACCTTGGCGCGGACCACATCAATCTGCTGCTCTTCGCTGATGTGATGCCGCACGCCAAGACTGACTGGACCTACTGCCCCAAGAACCCAGCACAGGAGGTGTTGAACCTGAGCAACCGGGTGGTGGAGATGACAAGGCGTGAGGGGCTCACCGGGACAGACCTCATTGCCACCTTCGTCACGCGTTGGGTGCTGCCGCTACAGCACCGGACGCACATCATCACCTAGTTGACCAGCCTCCAGGACCCCAACCGGATGTCATCCAGGTAGTTGATGCAGGAGAAGGTCACCGGCCGAGTCAGTGACATCTCGAGAAGGCCGAGATGAAGGAGGAGTGGCAGTTCGGGAAGGCGCCCTACAGCCACGGGAACCCGGTGCCGGTGGTGATTCCTTGGTCTCCGTACTTCACTATGTCCCATCTATTTCTCCGTCCCGACGCGACAAGGGAGGTGCTGCTGAATGCCATCTGGCATATGTATGACGGAACAACGATGCAGGTAGCCGGCCTAGCAAGTCGGCTCGGAGGAGGCGGAGATCTTCGCCGAGAACCCGGGGACAGCCGACGCCGAAGCCGGTGAGGTGCATCGTATGGGTAAGTTTTCACATCCCGATCCCTTGCGAGATTGTTTGAAATACGATGTTAAGGTTTTGACGCATGTTTATGGTGCAGGGCCACCGAGGGGAGGAGGCGGCAACACCGACTCCCCAAGATGGCCAACAAAAACGGCCAAGGCCGGGTCGTCCCACGCGCCGGCCGTGGCTAGCCGGCCGCACGGGAAGGAGGACGTGGCGCCGAGGAAGCTGGCCGTGAAGCGCACGATGGACTTGGCCGCAGGTAGCAAGCCTATCACCAAGAAGAGGCGTCGCACCATCCCGACAGCACTGGCAAGATCGGCCATCCCGATGGCGATGGGGTATGTTTTTCTTGCTGACTCCGCCGTGTTGCCGAGTTGTTCCTTTCTCATGCTTTCTTTGGTGTGATCTAGGTTGCTGCTGGAGTTGGCGCTGGCGGCGATGGATGCCGCGTCTGGAGGTGGGTTCTCGTTCCAGAAGTCCAGGAGCAGCGCCATTGACCTGCCCGAGGGCTCGGCCAGGGAGGACCTCGGTTTGGATCCGGAGGACGCACACCGTTGCGCCTGGTGGTCCCGGAACAAGGACGAGGAATGGCTTGGGACAGGGCCGCGTAGGCAGGGGGAGGACAGGTGCGAAACCAGCATGGCTGGAGATGCCGGCGGGCCTGGACCCAGCAAAGACTACCGCCGTGCCGTCGACGGAGGAGGGGAGTGACCCCGGAGAGCCGGGTGGAGATGGTAGTGGACGACCGGGAGGTCGTGGAGATCGACGACGACACACCATCGTGGACCGATGTGGTCGAGCGGGTGGAGGTGGAAGGAGGAGGAGGGCTGCCTAGGAGGGAACGCCACAGGCGATGGCGGACGGGGCGCCGCAGGGGTCACCGGTTAGGGCGCCGGAGGGGACACCGACCGGGACACCAGAGCTGAGGCCGGCCGGCGAGGAGGCGGCGGGCGGCTGTAACATCCCAAATTTTCAATTTGGAATGTTATACATTAGATCATCATTGCATGTCATATTTTATTGCATGTTGGTTTGATCCTAGAAATTCTACGCAACTCAAGGACCCACGGAGAGAGTTGGGGATTACGTTATTTTCATATTTGAGTTTTCTCAAATTTTGAAAATAGGATCATTTGATTTTATTTATTTTATCTTCAATTATTTCTATTATAAAAATATGAGAGAGGGAATAAAATGACTTTCCAAAAATAAAGAAATATTGAGGATTTAATAAATAAATCAAACAATATTTTTTTTGGAGTTTATTTCTATTTTATTTGAATTTAGGAAAAATGCGTGTTTTTCATAATTGCATTCAGGCCCCAAATAAATATTCATCTTGTCCGGCTTGATTTTAGAAGTTGGGGAAATTTTATTTAGGGATTTTTGGAGTCCGTTTAGTATTTCTTTTATTTGTTTTTCTGAGTGTAATGTTTTTTTTAAAGCTAACCGACCTACGGGCAGTGGGCGACCCGGACTCTGCCGCCCCGGGCCTTTATAAGCCGCCCCACCCTGCAGCCCACCACCCCAGCCCACCCGCCGCCGCCACCCGAACCCTAACCCTAACCACCGCCGCCGCCACCGCCGCCGATCCGCGCCGCCGCCGCCGGGACGCCGCCGCCCGACGCCCCCCGCCGCAGCCGGACCCCGCCGCCCCTCGCCGCCAGACCCCGCCGCCGCCGACCGCCGCCGCCCCGTCGGACCTCTCGCTGGAGTAGCCCCGCCGCCACCGACCCGCATCCCGAGGTAGCCGCCGATTTTTCTTATAAAATTATCCGGGTTTTTTTCAAAACCCTAGATCCGTTTTTTTATTAGATCCGGTTCGGTATATTTTTTTCGGTTTAGTCTATTTAGCGGACGTTCGTCCGTATGTTCGTTTTAACAAACGGTTTTCGTAGTTTAGCTGCAGACAGTGAACGTTCGTTCGTTAGCCTGTTCGTCTGTTTTTCTTTTTCTCGGATTTTCCGCGATTATTTCTGATCGTGATCTCTGATCCGATTTTCGTTTTAGTATAACTTTTCTCTCGTTTATCGGAATCAGGCGATTCAAGTGCCTAGAGTTTCGTCTCGAAACCCTCTTTCTGTTTAACCAACTCAAACAAGTTTTTGCTACTGTAAAATTTGACTTAGGTCCAGATTGGTAAACGAAGATTGTTTCTTTCGTCGTTTGAGTTTCGTTGCTTCGTTTGATTTGATTCTTTTTGCAAACCGTAGTTCTTAAGTTGAACTTTCTAGTTAGATCTCTTATTTGAGTTTCACCTATGCATTAGATGAGTGCTTATTGTATGCTTGTTTGTTTGCGATAGAGTACCCGGAGTGCGCCGTTTGCTACTTCGAATCTCTAGGTTTCATGGATCATCAGCAAGGCAAGTAACACTTTGATCATACCTCCTTACTACCCAGTTTTATTGCATTAGATCAATCCTCAAACAATTGCATGATTAGGATCTGATTAATATGTGGGTACTGGGAAGTAGATGAGGTAGTACCTATTACCTGTTTATTATCAAACCTTTGGGAGTTACTTCTACGTTTGCTTATATTGCCATGCTATGCTAGTAGACGTGGATTGGGTGAGTGTATTCATGATAGATGTGAGATTGTTAACTAATGGTTTACTTAAGGTGGCAACTTAAATTCACATCTGGGTGGATTGAGGCACCTGGGGAACCCAGTGTTGCTTGTATTTTTGGAAATCCTGGGGTACCGTGTGATTCTCCTATGGACCGCCACCCATGCTCAAAGGGATCATGAGATTATTCATGCTAGAAACTTCTGTGTGCATTCGCAAGCTACTATGGGCTCTAGCATAGTTGATTAAGTTGAGTGAGCTCTTGAAGAGGTAGACTAGCAGATATAGGGGATGTAGGTTGGTACTGTCTACCCGGAGTAGAGAGTTAATGCTTCTGAAAGACTGTGTCTCGGTCATCCGTTTCTCAAACACCATGTAGTGCGAGAAATCAAGCGGAGGAGATCGAGTCTTGCGGAGAAAAGTGTGCAAACCTCTGCAGAGTGTATAAACTAATCCTGGTTAGTCGTGTCCCCGGTTATGGACATTCTGAGTATCTAGTACTTGGATTATCATGTGAATCTCATCATGTTACTTTAATTAATTTTGTTGGGTTTAATGATGATGCTTAATTGGGATTGAGTTGGAGTACCCTTCTCAATGTTTAACAACCACCATGATAGTTAAATAAAGCTTGTTCCTTTGCAGTAGGGAAAAACTGGCTTTATGCAAAACTGTAACCATAGAGCTTTCCACCAGCCATATATGCATGTAGTATAGCCTTATTCTGTTCATTACTCTCTATGTGTTACATTGCCAGCATATTCCATGTGCTGACCCGTTTTCGGGCTGCAATGTTCATGTTGCAGACTTTTCAGACGACGAGTAAGGCGCCTGAGGTCGTGATCTTATACTCAGTGATGCCGTTGGAGTTGATGGACTCGCTTATCTTCCAAGCCTTCCGCTGTTATCATTATTAGATGGCCTTAAGCCATATTTATTGTAATAAGTTCTCTTTTGAGACATTAAATGTAATAAGTGTGTGATTGCTACTCTGTTATAAATCCTTCAAGTACTGTGTGTGTCAGCATTACCGATCCAGGGATGACACTGATTCACAGAGATCAGACTGTTTGAGGTCTGGTCGCTACAGTGGCGGGCATGCCCTGGTGATCAGGCAGCCACAAACGGCGCCGGGAGGCCGTCCTGCCGCCGGGTCGCAATAGGTCTGGGCTAGGCCCAGCCAGACCATCTTCGGGCCATTGACGTAGGAGGAGGCGTCGATGGCCGCCATGCGACAGCATATTTGCAAGCACATGAACCGGGTTCAAGCCTTCGCCCAGGCCGAGATGGAGCGGGCGCGGGAGGTGGAGTGCTCTGTGTTTGTGAGTTTTTCTCCCTCTAGCTTTTTCTTGTAGCCGGTTAGTGGGGGAGCGCCAGCGCATCCACTGGGTGTAGCCCCCAAGATTCGGGCCAACTATGTAGTAGTTGGGTCGAATCTTTAGTAAGTGTTTTGTGTTGATCCTTGCTTTTTGCAGCAACTGGATGGCTTCTGGGTCGGCGTCTACAACCTGCTTCTGGAGAAGCACCAGCAGATCACGGTGCGACTTGCCGCCAAGGAGGAGGCGCTCCGCCTTGCTGAAGGTACGTTTTGCCTGTTTCTTGAGGCTAAATCCGTCGGTGTTCTCCAGTAGCACCGAGCCGGTAGTTGCAGATGATTGGCTCCGCAAGATGGGAAGGGGGTTGACCACTGCAAGATGCACAGATGCGGAGAAGGTGCGTTTTGCCGCACATCAACTTGATGGACCCGCAGCATCATGGTGGGTGAATTTCACAGCCACTTATCCAATCGACATTGTCACTTGGGATCAGTTTCAGCAGGCTTTCCGTACTTCTCATGTTTCAGTAGGAGCTATGGCCATGAAGAAGCGTGAGTTTCGCAACTTGTGCCAAGGAGGACGTATTGTTGGCTAGTATGTGGATGACTTTAGTAAGTTAGCACGTTATGCCCCAGATGACGTTGCTACACACACAGCTAAGCAGGAGAAGTTTCTGGAAGGACTGAATGATGAGCTGAGCATGCAGTTCATAGTAGAAACCTTCAACAATTACCAAGAGTTGGTAGATAGAGATCTTATGATTGAAGGGAAGTAGCAGCAGATCGACAGCCGCAAGAGGAAGTATGGACAAGGGAAGTACAATTCTGGAGCTCAGCAGAAGCCTCGTTTTACCCCGAACTCGGGAGGACATTTTTAGCATACCCATGGAGGAGGTAGTTCGCACAACCATAGTGGCCCCAAGAATGGTAATGGGAATGGAGGAAGCAACAAACAGAACCGCACCAACCCATCAACACCAGCCAAGAGGGATCTGAGCCACATCACCTGTTACAAATGCCAGAAGACCTGACATTACGCCACTGAATGTCCTGAAGCGAAGAATGGAAACGGCAATGGAAGTTCTGGGAAGAAGCCCAACCCTTTCAACAAAGGACAGGTGAACCACGTTAGTGTGGAGGAGGTTGAAGCCCAGCAAGATGCAGTAATAGGTAAGTTTTTGGTTAAGTCATTTACTACAATCGTTCTTTTTGATACTGGTGCATCGCATTCATACATATCTAGGGGATTTGTGGATAAGTATAAACTGCCAACCCAAGCACTTAGGTCACCCATGTTAGTAACCTCGCCAGGAGTAGAGTATATGGCTAGTCTATGGTGTGATCGGTTACCATTAAGGATTGGTAACTACGTGTTTCCCTCAGACCTAATAGTATTGGAATTGCAAGGACTGGATGTGATATTAGGCATGGATTGGTTATCGAAGTATGGAGGGAACATTGAATGCGCCAGTAAGTCAATTTTGCTTACCACGCCAGAAGGAAGAAGGATCAAGTATATATCCCAGCATGTGCCAAAGAGTACTCAAGTAAATTCCTTATGAGGAGTTGTACAGGAGGAAGTACCAGTGGTGAATGATTTTCCTGACGCATTTCCAGAGGAGTTGCCAGGCATGCCACCGGATAGGGACAATGAGTTTTTGGTTGAGCTTTTGCCAGGCATAGGGCCGATATCAAAGAGATCATATAGGATGCCCGCAAAAGATTTGGAGGAAATTAAGAAGCAGATTAAGGAGTTACTAGATAAAGGCTATATTCGCCCAAGTTCTTCACCTTGGGGATCGCCAGTGCTTCTAGTGGAGAAGAAGGATGGATCATTGAGGATGGTTGTTGATTATCGAGGATTGAATGAAGTGACAATCAAGAACAAGTACCCACTACCGATGATCAATGACTTGTTTGACCGATTGCAAGGAGCTAAGGTATTTTCCAAGATCGATCTGCGATCGGGATACCACTAGTTGAAGATTCGAGAGCAGGATATACCTAAGACGGCTTTTACCACCAGGTATGGGTTGTACGAGTATACCGTTATGTCATTTTGTCTGACTAACGTACCTGCCTATTTCGTGAACATGATGAACAAGGTGTTTATGGAGTTTCTGGATAAGTTCGTCGTGGTGTTCATTGATGATATTTTGGTCTACTCGAAGAATGAAGAAGAGCATAAGGAGCATTTGCGTTTGGTACTGGAGAAGCTCAGAGAACATCAGTTATATGCCAAGTTCAGCAAATGTGAGTTCTGGTTGAAGGAAGTTGGATTTCTCGGACATGTGATATCCGGAGAAGGAATAGCGGTAGACCCCACCAAAGTTGTCACCATAACAAACTGGGAAACTCCAACAACAGTTGGAGAGATCCAGAGTTTTCTTGGACTCGCAGGATACTACCGGAGGTTCATTGAGAATTTCTCGAAGATTGTGAAGCCCATGACGGAGTTGTTGAAGAAGGACACCAAGATCAAATGGACTGAGGAATGTGAGGCCAGTTTCCAGGAGTTGAAGAAATGTTTGGTTATCTCACCAGTGTTGATTTTGCCAGATCGGCGCAAGGATTATGAAGTATATTGCAACGCTTCTCGTTGAGGACTTGGAGCGGTGCTTATGCAGGAGGGAAGAGTTGTTTCATATGCCTCACGACAGCTTAAACCTCATGAATTGAATTATGCTACACATGATTTGGAGTTAGCAGCCGTAGTGCATGCATTGAAGACATGGAGACATTTTCTCATCGAAAACCATTGTGAGGTGTACACAAATCACAAGAGTTTGAAGTACATCTTCACGCAGAAGGAGTTGAATCTCAGGCAAAGGAGATGGTTGGAGCTCATCAAGGATTATGATATGAGATTGCATTACCATCACGGAAAGGCTAACGTAGTAGTCGATGCGTTGAGCCGCAAGAGCCATGTCAACACACTAATGACCGGAGAGTTACCGAAGGAGCTAGCCGAGGATCTTCGTGAGCTATGTTTGGAGATAGTTTCGAGAGGCTATGTAGCAGCATTGGAGATTCAGTCTACTTTGATGGATAAGATCAGAGAAGCTCAGAAGACCGACAAGGAGATTGCCGGGATAAAGGAGAAAATGAGCAAAGGAAAAGCTAAGGGATTTTGTGAGGATGAGCACGATACCCTATGGTTTGAGGACCGCGTTTATGTGCCTAATGACCCGGAGATCAGGAAGTTGATTCTGCAAGAGGCCCATGATTCGCCATACTCGATTCACCCAGGAAATACCAAGATGTATTTGGATTTGAAGGACACTTTCGAGTGGACCGGAATGAAGAAAGATATTGCAGAGTATGTAGCAGTATGTGATGTATGTCAGAGAGTGAAGGCAGAGCATCAGAAGCCAGCAGGATTGCTATGGCCATTGCCAATACTCGAATGGAAGTGGGATAATCTAGGCATGGATTTTATCACGGGATTGCCCAGGACTCGTTCAGGCTATGACTCGATATGGGTTGTAGTCGATCGTTTGACGAAGGTAGCCCATTTCATTCTAGTGAATACCACTTACACCAGTGCTAAGTTGGCAAAGATATACATGACCAGGATCGTATGTCTGCATGGAGTTCCGAGGAGCATTGTATCAGATAGAGGAACCCAGTTTACCTCAAAGTTCTGGAATCAGTTGCACGGAACTTTGGGTACCAGGCTAGAGTTCAGTACAGCCTTTCATCCGCAGACAGATGGACAGACCGAGAGAGTCAATCAGACTCTGGAGGACATGCTGAGAGCTTGTGCGCTAGATTATGGATCTAGTTGGGACGACAATTTTCCATATGCGGAGTTCTCTTACAACAACAGTTATTAGTCCAGTTTGAAGATGGACCCTTTTGAAGCTCTCTACGGGAGGAGGTGCAGGACACCGTTGTTGTGGGATGAAGTTGGAAACCGCCAGTTGTTTGGACCAAATTTGATTAAAGAGTCTGAACAGAAGGTGAAGTTGATCTGCGATAGGCTCAAGGTAGCCCAGTCCAGGCAGAAGAGCTACGCAGATTCTAAATGCAAGGAGACAGTTTACGAAGTCGGAGACAGAGTTTATCTACGTGTATCTCCACTTCGAGGAGTTAAGCGCTTTGGAGTTAAGGGGAAGTTAGCGCCACGTTTTGTTGGACCATATAAAGTTTTGGAGCGTATGGGAGAGGTTGCCAACAAATTGGAATTGCTTGAAGGATTGTCAGGAGTTCACGATGTGTTCCACGTTTCCCAGTTGAAGAAGTGCCACGCAGAGATGGCTGATATACCGCTGAGAGATACAGTGTCGCTAGAAGCAATTCAGTTAGATAGTGATTTGACCTACAAGGAGAAGCCAGTCAAGATTCTCGAATATGCCAGCCGAGTCACCCGCAGCAAGGTTATCAAGTTTTGCAAAGTTTAGTGGAGCCACCATACCGAGGATGAAGCCACCTGAGAGCGAGAGGAAGATCTACTGAAGGACCACCCTCACCTATTTTCTAGCCAACCCGAATCTCGAGGGCGAGATTCATATTAAGGCAGGTAGGTTTGTAACATCCCAAATTTTCAATTTGGAATGTTATACATTAGATCATCATTGTATGTCATATTTTATTGCATGTTGGTTTGATCCTAGAAATTCTACGCAACTCAAGGACCCACGGAGAGAGTTGGGGATTTTGTTATTTTCATATTTGAGTTTTCTCAAATTATGAAAATAGGATCATTTGATTTTATTTATTTTATCTTCAATTATTTCTATTATAAAAATATGAGCGAGGGAATAAAATGACTTTCCCAAAATAAAGAAATATTGAGGATTTAATAAATAAATCAAACAAGATTTTTTTTTGGAGTTTATTGCTATTTTATTTGAATTTAGGAAAAATGCGCGTTTTTCAAAATTGCATTTAGGCCCCAAATGAATGTTCATCTTGTCCGGCTTGATTTTAGAAGTAGGGGAAAATTTATTTTGGGATTTTTGGAGTCCGTTTAGTATTTCTTTTATTTGTTTTTCTGAGCGTAATGTTTTTTTTAAAAAGCTAACTGACCTACGGGTCGTGGGCGACCCGGACTCTGCCGCCACGGGCCTTTATAAGCCGCCCCCACCCCGCAGCCCACCACCCCAGCCCACCCACCGCCGCCACCCGAACCCTAACCCTAACTGCCGTCGCCGTCGCCGCCGCCGAGGCGTGCTGCCGCCGCCCGACGCCGCCGCCGGACCCCACCGCCCCTCGTCGCCGGACCCCGCCGCCGCCGACCGTCGCCGCCCCTTGCCACCGAACCCCACGCTGGAGTAGCCCCGCCGCCGCTGACCCACATCCCGAGGCAGCCGCCGGTTTTTCTTATAAAACCGTTTGGTTTTTTTTTGAAACCCTAGATCCATTTTTTTATTAGATCCGGTTCGGTTTATTTTTTTCGGTTTAGTCTATTTAGCGGACGTTCGTCCGTACGTTCGTTTTAACGAACGGTTTTCGTAGTTTAGCCGCAGACAGCGAACGTTCATTCGTTAGCATGTTCGTCCGTTTTTCTTTTTCTCGGATTTTCCCCGATTATTTCTAATCGCGATCTCTGATCCGATTTTCGTTTTAGTATAACTTTTCGCTCGTTTATCGGAATCAGGCGATTCAAGCGCCTAGAGTTTCGTCTCGAAACCCTCTTTTTGTTTAACCAACTCAAACAAGTTTTTGCTACAGTAAAATTTGACTTAGGTCCAGATTAGTAAACGAAACTTGTTTCTTTCGCCGTTTGAGTTTCGTTGCTTCGTTTGATTTGGTTCTATTTGCAAACCGGAGTTCTTAAGTTGAACTTTCTGGTTAGATCTCTTATTTGAGTTTCACCTGTGCATTAGATGAGTGCTTATTGTATGCTTGTTTGTTTGCGATAGAGTACCCAGAGTGCGCCGCTTGCTACTTCGAATCTCTAGGTTTCATGGATCATCAGCAAGGCAAGTAACACTTTGATCATACCTCCTTACTACCCAGTTTTATTGCATTAGATCAATCCTCAAACAATTGCATGATTAGGATATGATTAATATGTGGGTACTGGGAAGTAGATGAGGTAGTACCTATTACCTGTTTATTATCAAACCTTTGGGAGTTACTTCTACGTTTGCTTATATTGCCATGCTATGCTAGTAGACGTGGATTGGGTGAGTGTATTCATGACAGATGTGAGATTGTTAACTAATGGTTTACTTAAGGTGGCAACTTAAATTCACATCTGGGTGGATTGAGGCACCTGGGGAACCCAATGTTGCCTGTATTTTTGGAAATCCTGGGGTACCGTGTCATTCTCCTATGGACCACCACCCAGGCTCAAAGGGATCATGAGATTATTCATACTAGAAACTTCCGTGTGCAGCCGCAAGCTACTATGGGTTCTAGCATAGTTGATTAAGTTGCGTGAGCTCTTGAAGAGGCAGACTAGCAGATGCAGGGGATGTAGGTTGGTACTGTCTACCCGTAGTAGAGAGTTAATGCTTCTGAAAGACTGTGTCTTGGTCATTCGTTTCTCAAACACCATGTAGTGCGAGAAATCAAGCGGAGGAGATCGAGTCTTGCGGGGAAAAGTGCGCAAACCTCTGCAGAGTGTATAAACTAATCCTGGTTAGCCGTGTCCCCGGTTATGGACGTTTTGAGTATCTAGTACTTGGATTATCATGTGAATCTCATCATGTTACTTTAATTAATTTTGTTGGGTTTAATGATGATGCTTAATTGGGATTGAGTTGGAGTACCCTTCTCAATGTTTAACAACCACCATGATAGTTAACTAAATTTTATTCCTTTGAAGTAGGGAAAACTGGCTTTATGCAAAACTGTAACCATAGAGCTTTCCACCAGCCATATATGCATGTAGTATAGCCTTATTCTGTTCATTACTCTCTATGTGTTACATTCCAGCATATTCCATGTGCTGGCCCGTTTTCGGGCTGCAACGTTCATGTTGCAGACTTTTCAAACGACGAGTAAGGCGCCTTAGGTCGTGATCTTATACTCTGTGATGCTGTTGGAGTTGATGGACTAGCTTATCTTCCAAGCCTTCTGTTGTTATCGTTATTAGATGGCCTTAAGCCATATTTATTGTAATAAGTTCTCTTTTGAGACATTCGATGTAATAAGTGTGTGATTGCTACTCTGTTATAAATCCTTCAAGTATTGTGCATGTTAGCATTACCGATCCAGGGATGACACTGATGCACAGAGATCAGACTATTTGAGGTCTGGTCGCTATAGCGGCGGGCATGCCCTGGTGATCAGGCAGCCACAAACGGCGCCGGGAGGCCGTCCTGCCGCCGGGTCGCAGCAGGTCTGGGCTGGGCCCAGCCGGACCATCTTCGGGCCGTTGACATAGGAGGAGGCGTCGATGGCCGCCGTACGCCAGCATATTTGTGAGCGCACGGACCGGGTTCAAGCCTTCGCCCAGGCCGAGATGGAGCGGGGGCGGGAGGTGGAGTGCTCCGTGTTTGTGAGTTTTTCTCCCTCTGGCTTATTCTTGTAGCCAGTTAGTGGGGGCGCGTCAGCGCATCCACTGGTGTAGCCCCCGAGATTCGGGCCAACTATGTAGTAATTGGTTCGAATCTTTAGTCAGTGTCTTGTGTTGATCCTTGATTTTTGCAACAACTGGATGCCTTCTGGGTCGGCGTCTACAACCGGCTTCTGGAGAAGCATGAGCAGATTACGGCGCGACTTGCCTCCAAGGAGGAGGCGCTCCGCCTTGCTGAAGGTACGTTTTGCATGCTCTTACTGGGGGTACGCTAGCGCACCCACTGAGTGTAGCCCCCGAGATTTGGTCCAACTACGTAGTAGTTGGGTCGAATCTTAAAATGATTTGTCTTTCCTTATGTCATCTTGACTTTGAATCTTTGTCGCGCAGCTGCCGTGGCCGAGGTGTCGGTCCTGCAGACCCGGCTCACTGATGCCAGCCAACGGGGTGACCAGGCGGTTGCCGATGCCGGCCGGCTCCGGACCGAGGTGGGGCAGGTGAAGGCGATGGACACCAAGGTGGTGGAGGCCCAGTAGGCGCTTGCCGTAGCCGGCCAACAGCGCTAATAGTTGGTTGGCGACAAGAGCCAGCTCCAGGCCGAAGTGGAGTGCCTGAAGGCGGAGGCAACCAAGGTGGCGGAGGCCCAGCAGGAGCTCGCTGAAGCCGGCCAGCAGCATGAGCAGCTGGCCGGCGACAAGAGCCAGCTCTAGGCAGAGGTGGAGCGCCTGAAGGCGGAGGCCGTCAAGGTGGCAGAGGTCCACCAAGCGGAGCTCCTCCACCTCAAGGGGGAGTACGAGGAGGCGGCTGCCGCTAAGGACGACGAGCTGAAGGTGGCCATCGACAAGTGCGCTGAGCTGGAGAAGGCGCTCGAAGCGCGTGACCGTGTTGGAGACTTGGAGAGGCATGGTACGTTGCTCGAAGCGCATCACCTGGATGAGGCCTTCGCCAGTAAGTGTTTCTTTGTTGGTGTCTCTGGGTTGGAAGCCGGCTGGTTTATTTTGTTACTAACTGTCTTGCTTCTTTTCTTGACAGGGCACTTGCCGGAGACTCATGAGATGGCGGACGATGCCGTGCTTGCTCACTGGACAACCGATAGGCACACGCGAACGTCGGGCTTGACCCGAACGTCGCCTGGAGTTTCCCGGAGATTATGCATGCTGCCGAGGCCCACCTGCAGGTCCTTGGTACACAAATGGCACGGGTGTCCGAAGCCGGAGTGGAGATGACGGCGGCCCTCTGGCCCGACGCTGTTGCACTCGATAGCTTTACGCAGCTGGCGCGATGGCTGGAAGCCGGGCCGACGTAGCTTCACGCGTGGCCCGTTTCTGCCGCTCATCCCAATGCCGACCTGGCACTGAGGTTTGTCATGTCTTGGTATCCGGATCTGAGTCTAGACTAGTTGGCGGCCCAACGAGACGGCATGGATCCCCAGTTGCAGGCGGAGGCAGGCCAGATCGCTGTGCAGGCTAGCTACCTAGCCTCGTTTGCATTGCATGATGAGTTCTAGGTAGAACGGACTAAAGACGGCGGGGTGGTGCCACCTGACAACTTCGGCTTGATGCTCGACGACCCGAAGGGCAGTTCCAAGGAGACGTACGCCTATGCGGACGACGAGGCTGAGTTGGACGATACCGGCATCTTGGTGAACCCAGAGGCCACCACGGAGGAGCCGGCAGCTGCGCAACCCGGCCGGTCATCAGTCAAAGCCGGATTGTGGTGTAGGGCGAAGTGGAGGGCCTTGTCTACTCGAACACGCCGGGATGTGCTAAGGAGTACGGCGGGTTGCGGCCAAGCCGGCCAGCCCCCGGGTCGGGCGCATCAACCCGGCGGTGGAGGTTTAAGAAAATTTACAAGGATGTGAAAAACACAATAATTTGATAAAAGAAGGTAGCCCCCGAGTGTCGTTCGGGGGTCCCATAGTCTTTCATAGAATTACAAAAGGCAGCGATACATATGTACATACGACTAACTGCAAAACGGGCTGAAGAGCTCTGCGTTCCAGGGTCGGCTTGTTTCTTCACCAACAGTATCTCTCTTGCGCTTGGTCGGCTTGTGGGCGTCGATGATGTAGTAGGCGGTGCGGTCACACAAGGCTTTGCTGGCGATGAAGGGGCCCTCCCATGGGGAGGCCAACTTGTGCTGGCCGGCTTGCTGCTGGACAAGCCAGAGGATGAGGTCTCCCTCGCGGAATGTGAGGGGCTTGATCTTTTTGCTGTGGTAGTGCCTCAGGCCTTGCTGATAGATGGCAGATCGGCAAAGGGCCAAGAGGCATGCTTCTTCAGTAGGTCGACATTGTATTCGTGGGCTTCCTTGGCTTGGGCTTATGTGTACATTGCGACTCGCGGTGAGTCGAACTCGATGTCGCTCGGAATGACAACTTCTGCTTCGTAGACGAGGAAGAATGGGGTGAACCCGGTCGACAGGTTTGGCATTGTCCGGAGACTCCAGAGGGCGGCTGGCAGCTCGTCAAGCCAGCTACTGGGTGAGCGGATGAGGGGCTCGACGAATCGCGGCTTGATGTCGGACAAGATCAACATGTTGGCCCGCTTGACCTGGCCGTTAGATAAAGGATGAGCGATGAGGCCAGGTCAAGTCGGATTTCGGAGACTGAGCAGTACTACGCCAGGGCGCCTTTGGCGGAGTTTGTGCCGTTGTTCGTGATCATGATGTGCAAGACGCCGTAGCGCACCGCGATGTCTTTGACGAACCGGACGGCTGTTGGCCCGTCCAACTTCTTGATCGGTCGTGCTTTGACCCACTTGGTGAACTTGTCGACCGCCACCAACAAGTGCGTCATGCCCCCCGGGCGGTTTTGAAGGGTCCCACCATGTTGAGCCCCTAGACCGTGAAGAGCCAGGTGATCAGGATGGTTTGTAGGGCTGAAGTCAACTAGTGGCTGCGCTTTCTGAGGTGGCCACTAGAGACCTGGAGGTGGCGTGGTGCCCGCACTCGCCCTGATGTATGTCGAGGAGGATCTCCGTGCCCTTGTCCTGCTCGACCCAACACTGGAACACGCCCGTTGTGTGATGCTTGATGAGCTCGTTGTTGATGATGTTGTAGGCGGACGCCCGGTGTTGCACTTGTCGGGCTTAAGTCTCGTCCATGGGAAGTGCTCCACTCTCTAGGAAGGCTAGGATAGGCTGGGCCCATGATGGAGTCGTCACCACGGTGAAGACAGCCGCCAAGACGGGTTCTGGGGCAGAAGCCCTCGGGTCAGGGACGGCAGTGGCCGAGTTGAGCATGGCAGCCCCCGGGCCGGGTTCAGCAGCCCCTGGGCCGGGATCAATGGTCGCCGAGGTCGAGGAGGCAAGCCCCGGGCCGGGATCAGCAGTCCCTGGGCCGGGATCCGCAGTCCCTGAGACTAACTTGGGGACGGCAGCCCCCAAGCTTGGGCCAGCAGCCCCCGGGTCCGGGTTGGGGAGGGGCGCTGCAGGGTCGTCCGGGATGAAGATGGACTCGGAATCCGGAGATGTCTTGACGGACGGCTTGCGTAAGTGCTCAAGGGAGACGTCGGATGGTATGGCCTGCCGGGATGAGCCAATCTTGGCAAGCGTGTCGGCGGCTTTGTTTTCCGTGCATGGGACATGAAGGAACTCACAGTTGTCAAAGGTGCCGGAGAGCTGCTGGACCAGGAAGCGGTAGTTGGCCATGTTGGCGTCCCGGGCATCCCACTCACTAGAACACTGCTACACCACCAGGTCTGAGTCGACGTAGCATAGGATGCGCCGGATGCTGAGTTCCTTGGCAAGCCGAAGGCCGTGCACAAGGGCTTTGTACTCGGCGACATTGTTGGAGGCGGCAAAATGGATATGGAGCGCGTACCACAGCCGGTCGCCCTTTAGGGAAGACAACACAATGATGGCTCCCAAGTCGGAGCACATATTGGAGCCGTCAAAGTGCACGTGCCTATGCGTTGAATCCGGTGGTGGCGGCAGGTACTGGGTCTCTGTCCAGTCGATGAGGAAAACGGCCAAGGCTTGGGACTTGATCATGGTGTGGGGCTCGTAGAGGATGGTGTGGCTGGAAGCTCGATGGCCCATTTGGCAACCTGGCCCGAGGCATCCTGGCAGCCTATGATCTCGCTGATGGGGGCCGTGCTGAACACGGTGACAACATGCTCTTGAAAGTACTGCTTCAGCTTCTTGGCGGTAAAATACACGTCGTAACACATCTTCTGGGCACTGGAGAGACTGGATCTTGCCCTTCTCTAGTCGCTCGGCCACCAGCACCATGCTAACCAACCGCGAGGTGGTGGCAATGTATAGCAACAGCGGCTCCTTGTCAGCCGGCGCGCCAGGACGGGTGCGGTGGAGAGCATGCACTTGAGATCCCGGAATGCTTCGCCTGCCTAGTCGTTCCACTCGAACAACGACGTCTTCTTCATCAGCTGATCTAGGGGCAAGGCCCTCTTGCCCAGCCAGCTGAGAAACTGGCTGTTCGAGGCCAAGTAGTCGGTGAACTTCTAGACATCGCGTAGCCGGGTTGGCTTGCGCATGCGCTCGATGGCCTTGATCTTCTTCGGGTTTGCCTCAATGTCGCGCTCCGAGATGAGGAAGCCGAGCAGCTTCCTGGCTGGCAAGCCAAAGATGCACTTCTCCGGGTTCAGCTGATCTGGTACTCGTGCATATTGGCAAAGGTCTCCTTCAGGTTGTCAAGGAGCGTTATGTGTTGCTTGGTCTTCACCATGATGTCATCGACGTAGACGTGAGTGTTGCGACCGAGTTGCTTCAGCAGGCATTTCTGCATGAAGCGTTGGAAGGTGGCACTGGCATTCTTCAAGCTGAAAGATGTGGTGATGTAGCAGTATGCCCCAAAGGACGTGATGAAGAATGTCTTCAGGGGTCGGTCGGGTCTAGCTTGATCTAATGATAGCCGGAGTAAAAATCATCCCGGAAGGACAAGAGCTCACAGCCGGCGGTGGAGTCGATGACTTGATCTATCCACGGGAGAGCAAAAGGATCCTTGGGGCAGGCCTTGTTCAGGCTGGTGTAGTCTATGCACATGCGCCAGGTGTTGTTATTCTTCAGGACGAGGACCGGGTTGGCCAGCCACTCAGGGTGAAACACTTCCATGGTGAAGCCGGCTACGAGTAGCCTGGCGACCTATTCACCCATGATTCTTCTCTCTTCTGAAAAGCGATGTAATGGTTGTCGGACAGGCTTGGCGTCCCTGCGGACCTGTAGTTTGTGCTCGACGTACTCCCTCGGAATTCCCGACATGTCCTTTGGGGATCATGCAAAGATATCCTGGTTCTCATGGAGGAAGTCGACGAGCTCTCCTTCCTATTTGTTGTTGAAGCAGGTGCCCATGATGACGTACTTGCTGCAGCTAGGGTCTTCCGGGTTTAGCTTGACCTTCTTGGTTTCCTTGGACGGCTGGAACGAGGCCTTGCCAGCCGGCTCCTTGGCTGAAACCGGCACGGCCGGCATCTCGTTGGCCAGCGTGATGATCCGGTTAAGCTGGCGCCGCTCCTCAGCTATGACCAACGACTCAGCCAACTTGGCGCCGGCTTGAGCGCACTCCAACGAGTTTCTATAGTTGCCGATGATGGTGATGAGGCCCTTGGGACCCGGCAGCTTCATCTTCAGGTAGGCATAGTGGGGGACCTTCATGAATTTGGCGAGCGTAGGCCGGCCCAACAGCGCGTGGTACGCGCTGGACAGGTCCACCACCTTGGACCAGATAATCTCGCGCCAGAAATGATCGCTTGTGCCGAACAGGACGTCAAGCCAGATACGGTCGATGGGGGAGCAGGAGAGGCCCGCCATGATGCCGTGGAACACCGTCCGAGGTGGCTCCAGGTCCTTGGCCTCGAGGCTGAGCTTGGTCATTGTGTCGCGGTAAAGGATGTTGATGTTGCTAACGCCGTCGATGAGGACTCGTGAGAACTTGCAGGTGCGTCTGGCTGTGACTATCGTGGGGTCAAGGACGAGTGGATAGCCACCCGGGTTCGGCATGACGGCCGGGTGGTCCTCCCGGGTCCAGCTGATGGACGCTCCGACCAGTGCTTATATTCTGGCACGGTCGGGACGATGGTGTTCACCTCCTTCCAGAGTAGGCGTTCGCTATGCTTGCCATCGCCAAGGCTGGTGAAGACGACATAGCTCGCGTTCTGGTTGGGGTAGACTTCATCGCGCATCACGCCATTGGCCGAGGGAGGGGGGGGAGGCAGCGGAGGCGGCTGCCCCGCACACGGAGCCAGAGTGGGAGGTGGCGGGATGTCGCCCCTCATGATGCGCTTGGTGATGGTGCACTGCCGGAGCGTGTGCGTGGATGGCCTCACGCCGCTGTGGTGCTTGCAAGGGGCGTCGAGCATCTCTTCAAAACTCATGGCAGGTTGCCACGTTGTCTTGTCGGCCAGCTCGGCCGCGGGCGCCTGCTCGGAGGCCGCGACGAGGCGGTTGTCATAGCATGGGGCCTACTGATTGGCCTTGCGCTTCCTGTTCTGCTGGTTGTTCTGCTGGCGGCTGCTCTCGCCAGGCGGCTCGGGAGTGGTCCGGCGTCGCTTTGCCGGCCTCATCCAACACCACCTAGATCTTCATGGCAGAGTTGGCGTAGGCGTACTTGTCCGCGATGACCATGAGCGCGGCCATGGTGGTTGGCTCGGAGCATAGGAGCTTGTGCTTGAGGAGGGTGCCATCCCGGCAGCCGCTCATGAAGTATTGAATGGCTTGGACATCATGGACGCCCTCGCAGCTATTCCGGAGCTCAGTCCAGTGTGCGAGGTACTCGCGGCCGGTTTCGAACGGCCCTTGCACGCACATGGTGAGTTGGCTGGGACGGCCAGGACACTTATAGGTGCCGGTGAAGTTGCGCATGAAGGCCCGCTCGAAGTCAACCCATGCATTGATGTTGTCGACCGGCAGGCTGTTCAACCACGTGCGAGCCAATCCTTAGAGCATGAGCGGGGCGTAGCGCACGGTAAGGCGGCGATTGCTGCGTGATGCCGACGCCGGTGGTGTAATCGATGAGCCAGTCCTCCGGCTTGATGGTGTCGTTGTACTTGGGGGTGTAGTGGGGCAGCGGGAACCCTTTGTAGAAAGGCTCATCCAGGATGCATGGACTGAAGCAAGCCGGCCCGGCAGCGTTGTCTTCCTCTAGCTCGAAGGAGAGAGCAAGCTGATCGAGGCGATGGCGGGCGTCGGTGTCATTGATGGCACGCGGGTCTAGCCGGCTCGCAACCGAGCCGCGAGGAGCCGGGTCGACTAAAGTCGGACGGGCGCGTCGACCAGATTGCGGGGGGAGATCTTGTCGGCGCCAGTCTTCCAGAGCCGGTTCGTTGCCCAAGCTGTCACCAGTCGTTGGGGCGTGGTTGTGCTGGGTTCGGGTTCGGCCGGAATGAGCTTTGCTAGGGGGCGGGGAGGAGGCCGTGTTCGGCTGCTCAGGGTTTTTGGTGCGGCGCGATACGGGTCCCGTGGGACGGTCGAGGCGATCCTGCTGGGTGTTTGCAGCGCCAAGAAGCTCGTTCATGCGCCGCAGGCACTCTTGCAGCTCCTCACCCTGCAGCTGCTCCATGCCGATGGCGGCCGCCTGCGCGGCGCGCATGTTCTTGAAGGGGATGTCGTAGACGGGCGGGATCGCACCCAGCGCGCGACCGGTGATGTCGCCACGGTCCCACACCTCGGCAATCCGGCCGGGCTCAGCCGCGGCCGGCGTGAAGCCGTCCGCGGCATCGCGCTCGCGCCGAGCGGACTCCAACCGGCCGTGCATAGCAGCTAGCATCGCGGCCTCGTCCAGCAGGCGCTTACGGCCCTCCTCGAGCTGAGCCAAGGCCTCTGCGGTGTTGGTGGCGTTGACGTTCGTGGTGATGGGGACGCTGAGGTTCTGCATCATGGCGTGCAGCGGGCTGGGCACGCTGGCGCACTCCGCTGCAGCCCTGGCAGCGGCGGCTTTCTTTGTGGGGCTGGACGAAGTGGAGCCGGAGTCGGTGGCGAACACCTCCACCCGGACGCAGAGATCCGCCACCCCGGCGGAGCTGTCGTCACCGAGGGGGACAGGCGAGTCAATGACATCGAGCACCCCGTTGGGGTACTCATTGGCCATGGACGCGTCAGAGATGCGCAGCGCGCCGAAGGAGGCGATGAACAAGTCGGTGAGGCCAACCATTGGTACGCCGGGCGCGGGGAACGCATAGTGCACGATGATCTCACCAAAGTCGATGAAGGGCCCCGTCTAGAACGTGTCTCCGGTCGGGACCTCGAGCTGCCCCACGATGGGCGCCAACCATCGTGGTGGGCGCACGGCAGATGCCAAAGGATGGCTAAAGAGAGGGATAAGCTCGAGGGCACCGATGGGCTCCAAATGCAACATATACCCAGGTATGGGGCTCTCCAGAGAGATAACACCCCTAGTCCTGCCGAGTGTGGTTTATATGTTGATGTACAAGCTTGCTCGAAGAGCCGTTTTGGGGAGGAAGGAAGACAGGCCAAAGCATAGGCTGCTCCTTCTCCTTGTGTGTGTTCTACTGATTATGTGCGTCTCTCTCTTCCTCTCATGCATGGAGGCCTCCTCGGGGGTTTTATAGATCAACCCCCAGGGCTATAATGGTAAAACATGGTCGTCAGGCCGGGATGTCAATGTCTGAGAAGCTGGGGCCCGCGAGGTACCGGGGTACGCCGGGTTGTCCGGTGTGGGCCCCATGCGCCAGCGAGCACTGTTCCCCATCTTGTCTTGCGTCACGGACTGGTTGAGCCAGCTCGGTTATAGTGGCGCATCGCCTGGTCGCCATCAGCTTGCGTTAGCAGGACGGGTTTGCACTGTAGCCATGCCGGCTCTGGTCAACGGGGTTGGTGGGGCACTATTTCCACACTTGCTCTGGTCAGCAGGGTTGGTGGGGCACTATTGCCTCTCTCATCTCTTATGGGAACTTGTTATGTCGTACGCCTTGGATGGGATGGGAGCTGACCCGTGGCCCTTTTGAGGAGCGTACCATGATGGTGCTTACTTGTTGAAGAAGTCTTGACTTGGCAGGGTTGGACGGCATGCGCCAGCGGCCTGTCCATGTTGCGGTCTTGACCGGGTTAAGGAACTCGTCCAAGGACAAGCCGGATTGAGGGGCAATGCTGGCCCCGATGTTCTTGAAAAGGATCTGAGTTCCGTTGCCTGCCCGAGGTTCATCCCCCGGACGGTATTATAATCTGGTGTTTATTGGCCTACTCTTTTCAAGGATGCCCGTAAGTTTGTCTTGTCTTGTGACGAATGTTGAAGAATAGGTAATATTGGTAAGCTTGATGAAATGCCTATGAATTATTCACTTGTTGTTGAACCTTTTGACGTTTGGAGCTTTGATTATATGGGACCTTTTCCTTCCTCTAATGGGTACACACATATTTTGGTTGCTGTTGATTATGTCACTATGTGGGTAGAAGATATTCCAACTAGCAGTGTTGATCATAACACCTCCATTTAAATGCTTAAAAAATTATTTTCCCAAGGTTTGGAGTCCCTAGATATTAAATGACTAATGGCGGTTCACACTTTATTCATGGTGCTTTCCATAAAATGCTTGCTAAATATGATGTTAACCACGGAATTGGATCACCCTATCATCCTCAATCTAGTGGTCAAGTTGAACTTAGCAATAGAGAAATAAAATTAATATTACAAAAAAATGTCAATAGGTCCCAAACGAATTGGTCTAAGAAACTTGATGATGCACTTTGGGCCTATAGAACAGCTTATAAAAACCATATGGGTATGTCTCCATATAAAATGGTTTATGGAAAAGCTTGTCATTTGCCTCTTGAGTTAGAACATAAAGCATATTGGGCAATTAAAGAACTCAACTATGATTTCAAACTTGCTGGTGAAAAGAGGTTATTTTATATTAGCTCACTAGATGAATGGAGAACCCAAGCTTATGAAAATGCCAAACTGTTCAAAGAAGAAGTTAAAAGATGGCATGACAAAAGAATCCCAAAGCGGGAATTCAAAGTTGGTGAATGTGTTCTATTGTACAATTCTCATTTTAGATTTTTTGCAGGAAAACTTCTTTCCAAATGGGAAGATATCCTCAAAGAAGTTTATCACTCTGGAGCCATCAAGATCAATAATGCCGAAGGTACCATCTGAAGCTAGTCAATGGACAAAGAATTAAGCACTATATTTTAGGTTCGCCTATTAATGTTGAAACTAATATTATCCAAACCATGACACCGGAGGAACACATAAAAGAAACCTCTCATAACACTCTAGAACCCTGAAAAAGAAGAGGTATGTGATACGGTAAGTAAATAGACTCTAAATAATCTGCAAAAAATAATTTTTGTTAGTTTTGGAATCTTAGAAAAAATAGAAAAATAAGAAACAACCGGGAATGCAACCCAGGTACCCACAAGGCACCAGGGCGTGCCTGCCCCACCAGGCGCACCCTGGTGGGTAGTGGGCCCCTCGGGCACCTTCCCGATTCCGTTTTCCTTCCATATACTTGTTTCCAAGATAAAAAATCTTTATATATACCCCTGGACGATTTGACCACCGCATCGCGGAGAAATCCCATGTTCTTGTTTCGTGCTGTTTTTCTAACAGATCTAGATCACTATGGCTACCCCAAGCTCCTCCAAGGACAAGTTCTTCGATAAGGTCATCAACCCCTACCTATCGGAGGTGTTGAAGCACCCTCAAGCCATTGAGATGCGTGAGGGGGTGCACCACATTCGGGACGTTCAGGGACCCAAGAAGACGGGAAGCGTGGAGGCCAGGCTCGAGGCGGTGGAGCAGGAGATCTTCAAGTGCCAGGGGATGATGGAGCGTGGACTTAGTGCCAATCACCTCATGTTCATGGAATTCACCCGTGATCACAAGGTGGATGGCCGGTCTATGAAGGATATTGTGTTCACCTTCAATGAGCAAATCAATTTTTTGCAAAGCCAAATCTATGATCTTCAAAATCAAGTTTTTGAGTATGAAGCAAGATTTAAAAGTATGAGTTTAGCTACCAGTTGCAGGACTCAGGAGACTCGTGTGTCCTCTTATGATGGTGAACCCCTGCCATGGAAGCTGGAGGATAAGTTTGCTACCACCTCATCACCACCACCTCCATCATCATCATCAAAGAAGGAGACTTGAGTACACGGGTATGGGCACCCCCTTGGCTTGTGCCAAGCTTAGGGGAGGTGCCCCGGTATCCTATCACCATCACTTTTATTACCTTTACCTATCTTAGTTCGATCCTTAGCTATTTCGTGATTAAGTTGAATAAAAGTTTACTATGATCTATTTTTGAGTGCTAGTTTTGTGATCTATGTATCTATCTATCTATCTATGTAATCAAGTGAGAGTTATATAATAAAGTTTAGTTTGAGTTTTTGCTTCTTTACTTTCACGTTTCAATCAAAATAAAAGACAATAATGAAAAATATCATATGCTAATCTTATGGTAAATAATGACATCACATAAGGAAAAGTATAAGTGGTAAAATTTGTAGAAAGTTGACAAACATAGTATTGATCAATAATGCAATTCATGAAAGAATTAATAAGGGGAGAGAAGATTCACATGCAAATACACTATCTTGGACATCTTTTATGATTGTGAGCCCCCACTAAATATTTTATGCCAGATTGTTTACGTTGGACAAGGAACACAATGAACTGATTTATGTTTGTTCATATTCACATAAAAGTTATATTGTCATAGATCCTTCAACATGTGGTGCTTGCTCAATATCTTTGCGGGCCAAAAATCTGCACTAAGTATAGATACTACTTGTGCATCCAAAACCCTTGAACCCAAACTCATGTTTTGAGAGTCCACCATACCTACCTATGGATTGAGTAAAATCCTTCAAGTAAGTTGTCATTAGTGCAAAAAGGCAATAAAAATTGCCTCTAAATGTGTTTGATCTTTTAGTGTAAGGGAAAATAAGCGTTGTACGAACTTGTGATGGTAAAGTAATAAAAGCGACGGACTGCATAATAAAGGTTGCTATCATAAGGGGCAATATGACGTGATGTTCTTTTGCATTAAGAGATTTTGCGTACAAAACTAAAATTCGCATGACAACCTCTGATTCCCCATGCAAAGGGCCTATCTTTTACTTGTATGCAAGAGTCAAAGTATTTTACTCTATTCCTTTTTTATATTTTTCACTTTGGCAAGCATCATGTGGTGGGGAAAGATCTAGGCACATATACCCAGTTGGATATGAGTGAGCATTAGTTATTATTGTTGACCTCACCCTTGAGGTGAATAAGTTGGGAGGTGAAACTATAAGTCCATGTCTTCCTATGTGTCCGTTTGAAACTTTTTGCTCATATATATGTTGTGAGTGTTAGCAATCATAGAAGACTAAATGATGGTTGAGTATGTGGACTTTCCAAGAGGCTCCGATACGAGACCCTCCCTGAAAATATGATGAATTATAGTTGCAAAGTTGACTGAGAACATAATTTGTTGGTTTTCAATAAAGTTTATGCTTTTTACTTCGATGTTGTGATGAATTGTTACTTGTTCATGAGAAGCTATATGATAAAGTTCTATGATGAAGTTTGTTGTTGTTATAATAATGAGCATGATGCTAGTATGTCCGTATTTTGTTTTTGCCGATACCTCTCTCTCTAAACATGTGGACATGATTTTTGATATCGGCTTTCGCTTGAGGACAAGCGAGGTCTAAGCTTGGGGGAGTTGGTGCATCCATTTTTCATCATGTTTTCCTACTGTTATATATAGGGTTTTATGCTTTACAACACTTTGCGGAGTAATTATAATGCCTTTTCTCTCATAATATGCAAGGTTTACAGAAAGAGGTAGAATGCCGACGGCTGGAATTCTGGACCTGGAAAGCTATGTCAATGATACATATTCTACACATCTTCAAATGAGCTGAAATTTTACGGGGAATTATTTTGGAATAAATAAAAAATACTGGAGAAAAGAACTACTAGAGGGGGGCATCCAGGTGGCCACGAGACACCAGGGCGCGCCAGACCCTCCAGGCGCGCCCTGGTGGGTAGTAGGCACCATGGCCCACCTCTGGTACCCATCTTCTGGTATATAAGGTCTTTTGACCTAGAAAAACTAAGGAGGGGACTTTCGGGACCAAGCGCCGCCGTCTCAAGACAGGACTTGGGCAGGAGCACTTTTGCCCTCCGATGGAGCGATTCTGCCGGCGGGACTTCCCTCTCGGAGGGTGAAATCGAAGTCATCGTCATCACCAACAACCCTCTCATCTTTGGGAGGCCAATCTTCATCAACATCTTCAACAACACCATCTCATGTCAAAACTCTAGTTCATCTCTTGTGTTCAATCTTTGTACCGGAACCTCAGATTGGTACTTGTGGGTGACTAGTAGTGTTGATTACATCTTGTAGTTGATGCTAGACGGTTTACTTGGTGGAAGATTATATGTTCAGATCCGTTATGCTATTTAATATCCCTCTGATCTTCAGCATGAATATTATTTTTGAGTAGTTGCCTTTGTTCTCGAGGTCACGAGAGAAGTCATGTTGCAAGTAATCATGTGAATTTGATATGTGTTTGATATTTTGATGATATATATGTTGTGATTCCCTTAGTGGTATTATGTGAACGTCAACTACATGACACTTCACCATATTTGGGCCTAAGGGATTGCATTGTGAACTAGTTATTAGATGATGGGTTGCTAGAGTGACAAAAGCTTAAACCCTAGTTTATGCGCTATTTCGTAGGGGTCAAATTTGGATCCATATGTTTAATGCTATGGTTATATTGTTATCTTAACTCTTCTTTCGTAGTTGCGGATGCTTGCAAGGGGGTTAATCATAAGTGGGAGGCTTGTTCAAGTAAGAATAGCACCCAAGCACCGGTCCACCCACATATCAAATTATCAAAGTAGTGAACGCGAATAAAACCAACATGATGAAAGTGACTAGATGAAATTCCCGTGTGATCTCAAGAACGCTTTGCTTATTATCAGAGACCGTTCCATCCCGTCCTTTGCTACAAAAAGGATTGGGCTATCTTACTACACTTTATTTACTGTTACCGTTACTTGCTCGTTACAAATTATCTTACTATCAAACTACTTGTTACCGACAATTTCAGTGCGTGCAGAAATTACCTTGCTGAAAACCGCTTGTCATTTCCTTCTGCTCCTCGCTGGGTTCGACACTCTTACTTATCAAAAGGACTACGATTGATCCCCTATACTTGTGGGTCATCAGGCCTCGGGCCTACAAAATCAAACGCTTGAGATTGGTGCCTGAGTCAAGCAGGTTTTTATGGAAGCCAACCAAACAACCCCTAGAAGCTGACGGAGCCGCTATTTGGTGACCAAACAAACACACCCTAGGTGTTGGTGAAAAATGAAAGGTTGGAGTTAGATATTGTTGGTGCATGTTGATGTGTTTTTTACAGGAAAGTATACTTTATTAATCAAAGGATAAATGCATCGTCTGCTAATAGATTTACAATGAAATCAGACGGGGCGTCAATCCAACGAGATGGATTATGGACATGTCCCCGTCTAGCCAGCTCATGAGCTACATAGTTTGACTGTCTAATACAATGCTCAATAGTAAACCTCCCAAAATCTTGGAGATAACTACGACATTCATCAAACTCTGGCGCTGCCACCATAGAATAGCCTCCATTGAGTCTAAGTGCATCCACCACCATGATATTACCCGATCTTACCACCACATTATGGCATCCTGTATCTCTTGCTAACTTCAGTCCTTCAAGCAAAGTTGCCGCTCCTGCTGTACAAACATCAGCTACATGTTCTAATCTCGCTGTGGATGCAGACATGAAAGATCCTCGGTGATCACGGATAACCGCACCACATGACCCTGCATAATCACCTTCTATAAACGAAGCATCGACATTTAGGACTGCTTGTCCTTCTAAGAACGCCGGCCATCTATTCATCTTGGGTGTAGTTTTGTTTGTGCTCCGTTGACATAGTTGAGTGCTAGGGCTACCACCGCCGGAGCTGTTCGTTTCGGAGACAAAATCTCTCCCCCTCGCACAAACTGTCTTCGTTGCCACCATAGAAACCAGCAGACCGTGGTTATAAGCTCTAGTAGCTCAAGCACTCAGAATATTGTTTTCGGTAAGAATTATCATAGAGAATGAACTCTACAACTGTTGAGCCTTCTCAATCCTTGAGAGAAGAAAAGTTGATATCAGCTGCAATTCCCAGAGCTTCCCGCACTAATTGTGATCTTACATATTTAAACAACATATGGGTTAAGTCCTCCGCTCCTTCTGTACAATACGGACATTGGGATAAATTTCCCACATGACAGTTCATTAAAGTACTCCGACATGGGACTCCATTGTGCAAGCATCTCCATATAAATTTTTTAACTTTTGCTGGTACTTTCAAATTCCATAGCTTTTTCCAAACTAGGTGGGGGGCCATGGACGAGTGAACCAGGCCACTATCCTGTGTGTCATAACACACTTCCCATTTGCTTATAATAGGCAGAGCACACTGAAAAAACACCACTTTTAGTGAGGTGCCATGCAACATAGTCCTCTGTCTCCACCTGAAATAATGGAATTTGTTTTCTTAAGGAGGATTACCCCCGTCTCTGCATCTGGACAATTGATGCAACCATTTTATTAATTATTCACAAAGACCTTACAAAATAGTACATCAGGTAGCCTGAAGCCACCATCTTAGCAACATCTATCGCTACTCCTATCCACCTGATGAAGGGGTGCCGATAGTCCAAGCCTAATACCAAACAGACATCGGACAAATGCTTAAGATCTAAAGCCAAAGGCCCCAACCAAGCCACATACCTGGTTTGGGGCACAAACTGGTCCGACGCACTCTCATGTATCGTCGTCGCCCTCTTCCAGCAATCCATCTTCAAAGCAGAACCCAACGCACCGACCTTGCCAGGCCTCTCTGCCATCGACGCCACCATGACGCCGGACGACATCCTCCTGCGCGAGTCCATCTCGGCACATCGGGCACGAAATCTCCACAGCGCCACACCACCGAGTTCTGCCCCCCATCAATGCGAATGATGAAGCACTGCTCCACCAAAGAATACATCCTATGGTCCCTCGAGCCTGTTAACACCTCCAAGAATAGCGTCACCAAGGGGGAGACGACACAATTGCGCCGCCGTCATCCGGTCTACTGATCTAGGGTTTCCCCCAGAGGTGACAGATAGTGGCCTTGAACTTCTCCTTGGCGATGCCTTCAAGAAGGGAGCGCCGCCACCGTCAGCCTTGGCAACAAGCCGAAGGTAGGTTTTCACCTAGATCTGTTTGAATAGCCTCCATCAAGCATCTCGTGCACGGATCGCCGCCATCATTGTCGGGGCCGAACAAAGAGTCCAGGCCGCCGCTGCCGGACTGTCCACGACACCACCATTTTGCCTAAGCCCGCGCCGTCAGGCCCACCATGCCCACCTATAGACGTCCATCAGGATCGCCGGCCCGCCCAGCCCATTTGGGCAAGGCGAGACCGGGGATCACATGACTGACATGCAGCCAACGATGGCCCAACTGTACGGAAAAAAATTATATGAGATCAGGTCTCACGGTTAGCAGGTGAGACCCATCCTGATAGATGACACGTGGCATTTACAAATCACAAAGCATCTAATCTCTCTCCCCCTGATTTTAAGTGGGGGGGGGGGGGGTGGAAGATGCTTTGTGATTTGTAAATGCCACGTGTCATTCATCAGGATAGGTCTCGCATGAGACCTGGTCTCATAGAATGCTGCCCTGGTCGACGCCCGTGCGTGCTGCAGAAACGCTTCATGCCGTCATCGCCATCGTCAACGCAGCCACCAGCCCTCCAGAAAGGAAAGGACGGAGGAATCAATAGCAGCCACCAGCCCTCCTACGGCGACCTACCTTTCGTCCTCACGCCGCTGCGTAGTACTACGTGTGAAGTGAATGAACCTAAATGAACACGCGATCACATCATCAGCAACGCACACATCAAGAATCTCTTCACAGTCAAATCAAAAGAAACGGGAGCTCCTCCGAGTCTCCCGCCCCACGCAGTACGCCTCAGAATTCCAGGCTCTCATCTCAGTGCCAGGACAGGACTTGTGGTTCTCCACTCTGTACACAGTTTTCTTCTCCTCCCGTGCCGTAATGGCCGCTGAGTTGCTGACCCCGATGGCTCCATCACCATGACACACATCTTCCAGAAGGGAAAACGACTCCATTAGCGCAACCAGCTTTCCCCAACCAGGAAGAGCGGCTCATTCATATTACACTTGTCAAACAGCTGATCTCATAATGAGCCGCCCCTCGTCGGTTGATCAAGACGACGGCGACGGCAACGGCCAAAAATGATTTGGACAATATACATGAGCGCGGGCACCCAGTGCCAACAAACATCCGCAAGAACACCGGTGGAAGGGGGCAAAACATGCTTAATGCCGATATATGTATTACAAAAGAATATGACTACTATACGTATTCGGGCAATACCTTACACTGGCCTACATATGCAAACTCATTAATCTGGTATGAACACCATGAAGAATATATGTATAGTATGGATGTAGAAAAATATACACGCAAGCACCGGGAAGACGGAGCCGCTGCAGCCAAACTACAAAATGAGCCGGACAAGACACAGCTACTACTTACTGCAACTTAAAAAGGCTAATGTCGCGAGCATCACTTATTTTTCACCATCGTCATCTGGAGGAGAAGCGGTATCTTGACAGCCTGGCAGCACGAAAGGAGGCGGGTGTCACCAAAAAAAGGACGTCTCAACCAAAATGTTGATCGAAGCAGATAATAAAACAAGGCGTGTGCTATGTATGTTCTTATTGCTGTTGACATTAATGTACAATGTATGTATAATTTCATTGGAAGTTTGTACCTAGATGCAACCACCACAATGCCTGGGCTACTTATGCTTATTGCTGTCCACATCATCTGAAATAATGTTTATTGTTCTCAGAAGTTTGTTTTCGTATCCAACTACCACGATGTATGGGCTGCTAATGTTCATAGTTGTTGACATTATTCAAAATAATATTTATTTTTCTCAGATGTATGTTTTCATGCCTAACTATGACGATGCATTAGAAGAAAAAAATCAGATAACACACTGAGATTGATTGAATTGACTTCATAAAGAAAAGTAGGGTTGTTTTGGGGGTTGCTATACAAAAGATACAGACGATCGACTCAGTATGAGTAATTCATAGGAAAGTTCAAAGCTGGACAAAAGAAAAATCAGATAAAGTGGGTGTAGACGAACTAACTAAGTTCTACAATAAAATCAGATAAAGTAGGTGTAGATGATCGAACGAAGTTCTACTACTAGGCCACATTCAATGTGGAGGAAAGGGAATCTGGATTCATAACAAGAACATGTATGTCTACTGATCTCCTCAAACCATTTTTTCAACTCCATAAAGGGTGGACCATGTCAAAAGGAATTTGGGCAGTGGACATTTTACAACCACCAAACTTTAACCCACCGGGTATTCAAACTAAAGGGTGAACTCTGTCAAAATGACTAAGCGTGTTGAAAATGCAACTAGGAAACCATGGCTTGATAAAAAAAAACGGAGAACTAGTAAGATAACTTCAATTCACGCAAAAGATTAATTATTCTTTCACAATAAAGAATGAACATACGAATGACATTACCTTGTCTCTATCTGTTGCCATTTCTTTTGCAATATTCTCCACATTTATGATACGGATTGGATGCATTGACACAATCAGGATTGATTTCTCCTGTTAGCTCTGATTTCATGACAGCCTTTCCCTTTCTTGAGTCTGAAAATAAACAGATATACAGAAAACCATAAAATATGGTTGTCAAGTGGACCTTAAACCAAAGCCTCACATCCATGCATACATACACACACCATTAGCAGGTTCAGGTAACTAAAAGAACACACCTGGCTTGCTTGTAGGTGTTGGTGGCGCTTCGTTCAAATGATCGAAACAGTACTGGGCGCATATATGAAACGGATTGCCCGCATTTGGGCACCTCGGATCGACCTTCCAATTTTGCACCACGGCGCCATCCTTCCCACCTGCAAGGGCACTGATGTCAGTTACAACAATAAAAGCCGAAATGCGACGATTAAACGGAACTTAATTGAGCATCTGCAGCCAGAAAGAATGAAATCTCATATGAGAATCACCAGAACTGTTACTGAAACGTAGACATTATAATTCAGCATACCGTGGCGATCCCACTGATCCCACAAATTAAGACAAAGCAAATCCATATGAGGAGAGGAAGCCCGGTAGTAGTATATTTGTTCTACCTTTCCTGCGTGGCGACTTCTTATCGGCTTTCTTCTGCTTCTCCAGTTCCTTCATCTTGGTGGTACAATGCTCTCCACATTCATGAAAAGGGTTGCCGGCATTCGGGCATTTTGGATCCGCCTTCTTGCTGCCCCCGGACTTGACGCTGCCATCTGCACGCAATCAACCGAGAGACACGGTGAATATGAGAACAAACGTCGACTCGAGATGCCAACTACTCCCTTCTTAAAGAAATATAAGAGCATAAGATCACTAAAGTAGTGATCTAAACGCTCTTATATTAGTTTACAGAGGGAGAAGCACATAGATAGATGCAAGCAGGCCAGGAGCAAGTGAAACAAAGGAACAACCTTCCGAAGAGGAGGTGGAGCGACCGGAGTGGCGGGAGAAGAGGGAAATGGGGGATTTGCCACCCTCCGACGAGCGGCCGCCCTCGACCATCTTGGCGAGGCAGTGGTTGGTGCAGACGTGGAACGGGTTGGGCGCGTTGGGGCACCGGGGATCCACCTTCTTGCCTTCTCCGTCCGAGGAGCCTTCACGCACTGCAGCAGCGGTAGCATGACCAAAAAAATTCAGTTTTTTATCGTTCGCAATTGGTCAATTTCATACTAGTATGAACAGTGCTGCTTCTACGACAACTATCTATCATTAAGAATTTGGGGATGGAAAGGGAAGGGGGGTTGGTTGCTCACGGAAGACGTAGAGGGGGAGGCCGCCGCCGGAGCCGCCGGCCCTGTCGCGGCGGCGCGTCCTGGGCTGCAGGTCGCCGTCGCTGTGCGTCCTCCCGTTCTGGCCCCCGAGGCCCGGCGGCAGCGGAGGCGACTTCACCGCCGGGGGCGCGACGGGGCAGTAGTCGGCGCAGCGGTGGAAGGGGTTGTCGGCGTTGGGGCAGTCCGGGTTGACCGCCTGCTGCCTCGCCCCTCCCGCTCCGTCGCCGCGCGGTCCGGTCCCGTTCTGCACCGCGCGGCCAGGCGGCGGCGGCGCCGCCGGTGACTTGCCCGCGGGGGCGGCGACGGGGCAGTACTCGGCGCAGCGGTGGAAAGGGTTGGCGGCGTTGGGGCAGGACGGGTTGACCGCCCGCCCTCTGGCGTCCTCGGTCATCCTAAACCGGCCGGCGGCAACCTACCCACAACCTCCGGCAAGAACCAACCGCGGCGACGCAGAGCAGCAGGATTCTTGACGCGTATGCAAGAAGACGCCGCGGACGATTTAAAGGGCGGAGTTTGGGGTCGGAACCGCGGCGAGGGGGAGGAGGAAGACTCGAGGGGCTTGGCTTCCTTTTGTGTTGGAACTTTGGACCGGAGACGAGGGAACTTTGGACCGGAGACGAGGGAAGATTAAACGAAGGGAGGTGGAGACTCTTGGGGTGATGAAGGTGGGGAGGAGGAGGAGGAGGAGGCCGAAGGGGTCCAATCTGGTGTGGTAGTGGTAGCTGCGGTCCAACCTGATGGTCCGTTTCCACGTCTCTTTCTCTCTGCTCCTTCTTCGTCGTCGTCGTGTTCCTTTTTCTTTTCTGTTTGTAAGTTTGTCTTTGTGTTTGCTAAAATATTCTACTACCACTGTCAAGCCGTGGCTATAAAACAAGAAGGAGCCACGTCATCCGACTTCATGGTTGACCAACTGATCCCGTTCACCACCCGCAAAATCTTGTTTTTTAACACACCACTGATGCCGGTAAAGTCGTCACAGACGGTTTGTAGTGGATGGAAACATCTCCTTCAACTAGATGCACATCACCAGAAGGACTAGAATAAATCCAGTAAATTGTGAGCATCAGTGTCGAAGGACTTGAACTTTCATGGTCCGATGATACTAGTGTCCTTCTAAACATCCAACCATAAATTGGTTCGCGCCATAAAATCTTGTTGATGTGTGAATGTGTGATCTCAATAACTTGATCAAACCACATCATGCGTATAAACTTCTCCTTTTTGTGAAATCATGCTTATAAGCGTGTGTGTGTGCGCGCGCGTTTTGGTGTTTTGCGAACACGTGCTCATAAGCTTTTTTTCTTTTTGCGAATACATGCTTACTATTCTCTCTATTTCTAAATATAAGTCTTTTAGATATTTCAATAAGGCACTACATACGAAGCAAAATGAATGAATTTACACTCTAAATATGTTTGTATACATTTATATGTAGTTTATATTGAAATCTCTAAAAAGGCTCATATTTAGAAAACAGAGGGAGTAGCTAATTATACATGTGTTGGAACGAGAACATATATATTATAGTGATTCAACATCAATCTTGTTTGACATATACCTTATACTCATCGTATTCTAGATTTTGGTATGACCTAATTTAATTCTAGTATGGCTGGGGAACGAAGGGAAAGTTTTGATTTATTTGTGGTTTTAGTAAGATTTGATTTGATTCAATTATGAGTAGAGAAATACAAAGAAAAATTTAATTTAGTTGAGATTTTGGTAAGATATGATTTGATTGGATTAAGTTAATGCACGACGTGGTTTTAGGAAAGTGCTGATTTGGTGTAGAATATTTCACATTACTCCATTTACGTTGGTTTTTATTTTGTGCGGCATTAGTTGAGATTGTAAAAAAATATCAACAGGAAACCAAAGGGGAGGTAAAACCAACTCCCCTTTACAATAGTAGGAATTGCTTCTTGTGTTATTTATACTCTCATGATGTTTGATGAATAGGTTTGAGTTTTTTCTTTTAAAAAAAAATTTACAGTATAACCTCGTCTTTTTTTGCGAGAGAAATTTTCAATATATTCATTATCTGATATAGCGGTACAAAGAACACAAGAAGTAACAAAAATTACATCCATAGAGAGAACCGAAGGGCCAACATTGCCCCTCGCCTGCCAAAGCCGGGTAAAACACAAACTTTATTGTGGTAAACAGTCGAAAGGTCATTGTGCTAAGGTTCCACAGGATTAATGCACCTGAACAACAACAGTTTCTGATGAAGAGAAAAGTAGATTGCAAAGATCAAACTCGTAGATACCCGTTCGAAGACTGTATCCAAATAGATCTACTGAAGACTAGCACCGAATGAATCACGTGAGATCCGGCAAAGGCACACTACCACACGCCCTCTGACTACGCTAGACTCACCATCAAGATGGGGATCAGACGTGGAGATGTTATTCCTACTAAGGAACATTGCCACCGCCGCATAGCCCTAACCATGACGCCAAAGTACATTTTTTTAAAGGAGGTTAAGACCCCCGGCCTCTACATCAATTGATGCATATGATCACCTCTAGTAATTATTCAACAAAGGCTGACGAAAACATACATCAAACCACCCGAAGTCACCACTCGCACCTACAAACTCGATATATGGAGTGCTCTCACTCCTCATATCTAAAACCGGGGTCGTCGCCGATCCATCCACATAACGTATCGAAACTGACAGCTGATGCAGCAAACCTAAAGCGTGTTGGGGAACGTAGCAGAAATTCAAAAATTTTCCTACGTATCACCAAGATCTATCTATGGAGAGACCAGCAACGAGTAGAAAGGAGAGGAGAGTTTGCATCTACATACCCTTGTAGATCGCTAAGCGGAAGCGTTCAAGTGAACGGGGTTGATGGAGTCGTACTCGTCGTGATTCAGATCACCGATGATCAAGTGTCGAACGGACGGCACCTCCGCGTTCAACACACGTACAGCCCGGTGACGTCTCCCACGCCTTGATCCAGCAAGGGGAGAGGGAGAGGTTGAGGAAGACTCCATCCAACAGCAGCACAACGGCGTGGTGGTGGTGGAGGAGCGTGGCAATCCCGCAGGGCTTCGCCAAGCACCATGGGAGAAGAGGAGGAGGGAGAGGGGCAGGGCTGCACCAACGAGAGATCAAATCGCGTGTTATGGGCAGCCCCATGCCTCAATATATATAGGGGGAAGGGGGCTGCGCCCCCTTTAGGGTTTTCCCACCCCCTAGGGGCGGCGGCCAGCCCTAGATGGCATCTGGTGCGGCGGCCAAGAGGGAGGGGAGGAGTCCATCCTCCCCAAGGCACCTCGGAGGTGCCTTCCCCTTTGAGGACTCTTCCCTCTAGGGTTCCCTAGGCGCATGGGCCTCTTGGGGCTGGTGCCCTTGGCCCATGTAGGCCAAGGCGCACCCCCTACAGCCCATGTGGCCCCCCGGGGCAGGTGGCCCCACCCGGTGGGCCCCCGGGACCCTTCCGGTGGTCCCGGTACAATACCGATGACCCCGAAACTTGTCCCGATTGCCGAAACAGGACTTCCTATATATAAATCTTTACCTCCGGACCATTCCGGAACTCCTCGTGACGTCCGGGATCTCATCCGGGACTCCGAACAACATTCGGTAACCACATACAAGCTTCCTTTATAACCCTAGCGTCATCGAACCTTAAGTGTGTAGACCCTACGGGTTCGGGAGACATGCAGACATGACCAAGACGTTCTCCAGTCAATAACCAACAGTGGGATCTGGATACCCATGATGGCTCCCACATGTTCCACGATGATCTCATCGGATGAACCACGATGTCAAGGACTCAATCGATCCCGTATACAATTCCCTTTGTCTAGCGGTATTTTACTTGCCCGAGATTCGATCGTCGGTATACCGATACCTTGTTCAATCTCGTTACCGGCAAGTCACTTTACTCGTTCCGTAACACATCATCCCGTGATCAACTCCTTGGTCACATTGCGCATATGATGATGTCCTACCGAGTGGGCCCAGAGATACCTCTCCGTTTACACGGAGTGACAAATCCCAGTCTCGATCCGCATAAAACAATAGATACTTTCGGAGATACCTGTAGTGCACCTTTATAGTCACCCAGTTACGTTGTGACGTTTGATACACCCAAAGCACTCCTACGGTATCCAGGAGTTACACGATCTCATGGTCAAAGGAAGAGATACTTGACATTGGCAAAGCTCTAGCAAATGAACTACACGATCTTTGTGCTATGCTTAGGATTGGGTCTTGTCCATCACATCATTCTCCTAATGATGTGATCCCGTTATCAACGACATCCAATGTCCATAGCCAGGAAACCGTGACCATCTATTGATCAACGAGCTAGTCAACTAGAGGCTCACTAGGGACATATTGTGGTCTATGTATTCACACGTGTATTACGATTTCCGGATAATACAGTTATAGCATGAATAAAAGACAATTATCATGAACAAGGAAATATAATAATAATACTTTTATTATTGCCTCTAGGGCATATTTCCAACAGTCTCCCACTTGCACTAGAGTCAATAATCTAGTTCACATTGTCATGTGATTAACACTCACAGGTCACATCGCCATGTGACTAATACCCAAGAGTTTACTAGAGTCAGTAGTCTAGTTCACATCACTATGTGATTAACACTCAATGAGTTTTATGTTTGATCATGTTGCTTGTGAGAGAGGTTTTAGTCAACGGGTCTGAACCTTTCAGATCCGTGTGTGCTTTACAAATCTCTATGTCATCTCCTAGATGCAGCTACCACGCTCTATTTGGAGCTAATCCAAATAACTGTTCTACTTGGAGCTATTCTAAATTGTTGCTCCATTATATGTATCCGGTCTCTCTACTCAGAGCTATCCGGATAGGTGTCAAGCTTGCATCGTCATAACCCTTTACGACGAACTCTTTTACCACCTCCATAATCGAGAAAAATTCCTTAGTCCACTAGTTACTAAGGATAACTTTGACCGCTGTCCTGTGAGCCATTCTTGGATCACTCTTGTACCCCTTGACTGACTCAAGGCAAGGCACACATCAGGTGCGGTACACAACATAGCATACTGAAGAGCCTACGTCTTAAGCATAGGGGACGACCTTCGTCCTTTCTCTCTATTCTGTCGTGGTCGAGCTTTAAGTCTTAACTTCGTACCTTACAACTCAGGCAAGAACTTCTTCTTTGACTGGTCCATCTTGAACACCTTCAAGATCATGTCAAGGTATGTGCTCATTTGAAAGTACCATTAAGCGTTTTGATCTATCCTTATAGATCTTGATGCTCAATGCTCAAGTAGCTTAATCCAGGTTTTCTATTGAAAAACACATTTCAAATAACCCTATATGCTTTCCAGAAATTCTACATCATTTCTGATCATCAATATGTCAACAACATATACTCATCAGAAATTCTATAGTGCTCCCACTCACTTCTTTGGAAATACAAGTTTCTCATAAACTTTGTATAAATCCAAAATCTTTGATCATCTCATCAAAGCGTACATTCCAACTCCGAGATGCTTACTCCAGTCCTTAGAAGGATTGCTGGAGCTAGCATACCTTTTAGCATCCTTAGGATCGACAAAAACTTTTTTGATTGTATTGCATACAACCTTTCCTTACGAAAACTAGTAAGGAAACTTGTCTTGACATCCATCTGCCAGATTTCATAAATGCAGCTAATGGTAACATGATTCCGACGGACTTTAAGCATCGCTACGAGTGAGAAAATCTCATCGTAGTCAACTCCTTGAACTTGTCGGAAAACACTTCGCCACAAGTCGAGCTTCATAGATGGTGACATTACCATCCACGTCCGTCTTCTTCTTAAAAGATCCATTTATCTCAATGGATTGCCGATCATCGGGCAAGTCCATCAAAGTCCATGCTTTGTTCTGATATATGGATACTATCTCGGATTTCATGGCTTCTAACCATTTGTCGGAATTCGGGCCCACCATCGCTTCTCCATAGCTCGTAGGTTCATTGTTGTCTAGCAACATGACCTTCAAGACAGGATTACCGTACCACTCTAAAGTAGTACGTGTCCTTGTCGTCCTACGAGGTTCGGTAGTGACTTGATCCGAAGCTTCATGATTACTATCATAAGCTTCCACTTCAATTGGTGTAGGTGCCACAGGAACAACTTCCTGTGCCCTGCCACACACTAATTGAAGAGACGGTTCAATAACCTCATCAAGTTTCCACCATCCTCCCACTCAACTCTTTCGAGAGAAACCTTTCCTCGAGAAAGGACCCGATTCTAGAAACAATCCCTTATTGCTTTCGGATCTGAATTAGGAGGTATACCCAACTGTTTTGGGTTTCCTATGAAGATGCATTTTATCCGCTTTGGGTTCGAGCTTAATCCTGAAACTTTTTCACATAAGCGTCGCAGCCCCAAACCTTTAAGAAACGACAACTTAGGTTTCTCTAAACCATAATTCATACGGTGTCATCTCATCGGAATTACGTGGTGCCCTATTTAAAGTGAATGTGGTTGTCTCTAATGCCTAACCCATGGACAATAGTGGTAATTCGATAAGAGACATCATGGTACGCACCATATCCAATAGGGTGCAACTATGGTGTTCGGACACACCATCACATTATGGTGTTCCAGGCGGTATTAATTGCGGAACAATTCCCACAATGTCTTAATTGTGTGCCAAAACTCGTAACTCGGATATTCATCTCTATGATCATATCATAGACATTTTATCCTCTTGTCACAATGATCTTCTACTTCACTCTGAAATTACTTGAACCATTCAATAATTCAGACTTGTGTTTCATCAAGTAAATATTCTCAACATCTACTCGAGTCATCTGTGAAGTAAGAACATAACGATATTCACTGCATGCCTCAGCACTCATTGGACTGCACACATCAAAATGTGTTACTTCCAATAAGTTGCTATCTTGTTCCATCTTACTGAAACCGAGGCTTTTCAGTCATCTTGCCCATGTGGTATGATTTGCATATCTCAAGTGATTCAAAATCAAGTGAGTTCAAACGGTCCATTTGCATGGAGTTTCTTCATGCATATATACCAATAGACATGGTTCGCATGTCTCAAACTTTTCAAAAATGAGTGAGTCCAAAGATCCATCAACATGGAGCTTCTTCATGCGTTTTATACCATTATGACTTACATGGCAGTGCCACAAGTAAGTGGTACTATCATTACTATCTTATATCTTTTGGCATGAAAATGTGTATCACCACGATCGAGATTCAATAAACCATTCCTTTAGGTGCATGACCATCGAAGGTATTATTCAAATAAATAGAGTAACCATTATTCTCCTTAAATGAATAACCGTATTGCGATAGACATAATCCAATCATGTCTATGCTCAACGCAAACACCAAATGATAATTATTCTGGTTTAATACTAATCTTGATGGTAGAGGGAGCGTGCGATGTTTGATCACATCAAACTTGGAAACACTTCCAACACATATCGTCAGCTCACCTTTAGCTAGTCTCCGTTTTATTCTGTAGCTTTTATTTCGAGTTACTAACACTTAGCAACCGAACCGGTATCTTATACCCTGGTGCTACTAGGAGTACTAGTAAAGTACACATTAACATAATGTATATCCAATATACTTCTATCGACCTTGCCAGCCTTCTCATCTACCAAGTATCTAGGGTAATCTTGCTCCAGTGGTTGTTCCCCTTATTACAGAAGCACTTAGTCTCGGGTTTGGGTTCAACCTCGGGTTTCTTCATTGGTGCAGCAGCTGATTTGCCGTTTCATGAAGTATCCCTTCTTGCCCTTGCCCTTCTTGAAACTAGTGGTTTTACTAACCATCAACGATTGATGCTCCCTTTTGATTTCTACTTTCGCGGAGTCAAACATCGCGAATATCTCAAGGATCATCATATATGTCCTTGATATATTATAGTTCATCACGAAGCTCTAGCAGCTTGGTGGTAATGACTTCGGAGGAACTATCACTATTTCATCTGGAAGATCAACTCCCACTTGATTCAAGTGATTGTTGCACTCAGACAATCTGAGCACAAGCTCAACAATTGAGCTTCTCTCCTTAGTTTGCAGGCTAAGAAAATCGTCGGAGGTCTTATACCTCTTGACGTGGGCACGAGCCTGAAATCTCAATTCCAGCCCTCGAAACATCTCATATGTTCCGTGACGTTTCGAAAACGTCTTTGGTGCCTCTACTTAAACCATTTAACTGAACTATCACGTAGTTATCAAAACGTGTATGTTCGATGTTCACAACATCCATAGACGAGGTTTGGGGTTCAGCACATTGAGCGGTGCATTAAGGACATAAGCTTTCTACTGATCGCATAATCGCTACTATCAACTTTCAACTATATTTTCTCTAGGAACATATCCAAAACAGTAGAACTATAGCGTGAGCTACGACATAATTTGCAAAAGGTCTTTTGACTATGTTCAAGATAATTAAGTTCATCTCATGAACTCCCACTCAGATAGACATCCCTCTAGTCATCTAAGTGATTACATGATCCGAGTCAACTAGGCCGTGTCCGATCATCACGTGAGACGGACTAGTTAACGTCGGTGAACATCTTCATGTTGATCGTATCTACTATACGACTCATGCTCGACCTTTCGGTCTCCGTGTTCCGAGGCCATGTCTGCACATGCTAGGCTCGTCAAGTTAACCCTAAGTGTTTTCGCTGTGTAAAACTGTCTTACACCCGTTGTATGTGAACGTAAGAATCTATCACACCCGATCATCACGTGGTGCTTCGAAACGACGAACTGTAGCAACGGTGCACAGTTAGGGGAGAACACTTCTTGAAATTTTGTAAGGGATCATCTTATTTACTACCGTCGTTCTAAGCAAACAAGATGCATAAACATGATAAACATCACATGCAATCAAATAGTGACATGATATGGCCAATATCATTTTGCTCCTTTTGATCTTCATCTTCGGGGCTCCATGATCATCATCGTCACCGGCACGACACCATGATCTCCATCATCATGATCTCCATCATCGTGTCTTCATGAAGTTGTCACGCCAACGACTACTTCTACTTCTATGACTAACGCGTTTAGCAATAAAGTAAAGTAGTTTACATGGCGTTCTTCAATGACACGCAGGTCATACAAAAATAAAGACAACTCCTATGGCTCCTGCCGGTTGTCATACTCATCGACATGCAAGTCGTGAATCCTATTACAAGAACATGATCAATCTCATACATCACATATATCATTCATCACATCCTTTTGGCCATATCACATCACATAGCATACCCTGCAAAAACAAGTTAGACGTCCTCTAATTGTTGTTGCATGTTTTACGTGGCTGCTATGGGTTTCTAGCAAGAACGTTTCTTACCTACGCAAGACCACAACGTGATATGCCAATTGCTATTTACCCTTCATAAGGACCCTTTTCATCGAATCCGTTCCGACTAAAGTGGGAGAGACTGGCACCCGCTAGCCACCTTATGCACCAGGTGCATGTCAATCGGTGGAACCTGTCTCACGTAAGAGTACGTGTAAGGTCGGTCCGGGCCGCTTCATCCCACAATACCGCCGAAACAAGATTGGACTAGTAACGGTAAGCATATTGAACAACATCAACGCCCACAACTACTTTGTGTTCTACTCGTGCAAAGAATCTACGCAATAGACCTAGCTCATGATGCCACTGTTGGGGAACGTAGCAGAAATTCAAAAATTTTCCTACGTATCACCAAGATCTATCTATGGAGAGACCAGCAACGAGTAGAAAGGAGAGGAGTTTGCATCTACATACCCTTGTAGATCGCTAAGCGGAAGCGTTCAAGTGAACGGGGTTGATGGAGTCGTACTCGTCGTGATTCAGATCACCGATGATCAAGTGCCGAACGGACGGCACCTCCGCGTTCAACACACGTACAGCCCGGTGACGTCTCCCACGCCTTGATCCAGCAAGGGAGAGGGAGAGGTTGAGGAAGACTCCATCCAACAGCAGCACAACGGCGTGGTGGTGGTGGAGGAGCGTGGCAATCCCGCAGGGCTTCGCCAAGCACCATGGGAGAAGAGGAGGAGGGAGAGGGGCAGGGCTGCACCAACGAGAGATCAAATCGCGTGTTATGGGCAGCCCCATGCCTCAATATATATAGGGGGAAGGGGGCTGCGCCCCCTTTAGGGTTTTCCCACCCCCTAGGGGCGGCGGCCAGCCCTAGATGGCATCTGGTGCGGCGGCCAAGAGGGGGGGAGGAGTCCATCCTCCCCAAGGCACCTCGGAGGTGCCTTCCCCTTGAGGACTCTTCCCTCTAGGGTTCCCTAGGCGCATGGGCCTCTTGGGGCTGGTGCCCTTGGCCCATGTAGGCCAAGGCGCACCCCCTACAGCCCATGTGGCCCCCCGGGGCAGGTGGCCCCACCCGGTGGGCCCCCGGGACCCTTCCGGTGGTCCCGGTACAATACCGATGACCCCGAAACTTGTCCCGATTGCCGAAACAGGACTTCCTATATATAAATCTTTACCTCCGGACCATTCCGGAACTCCTCGTGACGTCCGGGATCTCATCCGGGACTCCGAACAACATTCGGTAACCACATACAAGCTTCCTTTATAACCCTAGCGTCATCGAACCTTAAGTGTGTAGACCCTACGGGTTCGGGAGACATGCAGACATGACCAAGACGTTCTCCAGTCAATAACCAACAGTGGGATCTGGATACCCATGATGGCTCCCACATGTTCCACGATGATCTCATCGGATGAACCACGATGTCAAGGACTCAATCGATCCCGTATACAATTCCCTTTGTCTAGCGGTATTTTACTTGCCCGAGATTCGATCGTCGGTATACCGATACCTTGTTCAATCTCGTTACCGGCAAGTCACTTTACTCGTTCCGTAACACATCATCCCGTGATCAACTCCTTGGTCACATTGCGCATATGATGATGTCCTACCGAGTGGGCCCAGAGATACCTCTCCGTTTACACGGAGTGACAAATCCCAGTCTCGATCCGCATAAAACAATAGATACTTTCGGAGATACCTGTAGTGCACCTTTATAGTCACCCAGTTACGTTGTGACGTTTGATACACCCAAAGCACTCCTACGGTATCCAGGAGTTACACGATCTCATGGTCAAAGGAAGAGATACTTGACATTGGCAAAGCTCTAGCAAATGAACTACACGATCTTTGTGCTATGCTTAGGATTGGGTCTTGTCCATCACATCATTCTCCTAATGATGTGATCCCGTTATCAACGACATCCAATGTCCATAGCCAGGAAACCGTGACCATCTATTGATCAACGAGCTAGTCAACTAGAGGCTCACTAGGGACATATTGTGGTCTATGTATTCACACGTGTATTACGATTTCCGGATAATACAGTTATAGCATGAATAAAAGACAATTATCATGAACAAGGAAATATAATAATAATACTTTTATTATTGCCTCTAGGGCATATTTCCAACAAAGCGTGCACCACATGCACCGTTTTAGAAGTCGCCATCATCATCAAACAGCTGACCCATCTTCAAGAAATAGATCCGCATCATCCTTGCCAATCTGGCCGCCCGTCGACGCCACCACGGCGACCAATGGCATCACCTCCCTGCGCGCAAACTTCTGAGCACGTCGCAGTTGCCTCCAGTACACCACAGCACCATGCCTCGTGTACCACTAGCCGACACAGCTTGAAGCCTCCGGAAGATCTGTCGTGCGTAGCACCTGCCAAACAAGCATGCCATAGCGTAGCACCTGTCGCCCAAGCATGACTTGACATCTCCACCGAAACTCCGTGCAAGACGAAGTCGCTCCACCTCCCGCCTCTGTCTTCCGGCGCTGCTCCACAAATGACGCTCCCAATAAAGAATGACACAGCAGTGCTACCATCGTCCGATCTGGAAGACCATATCTAGGGTTTCACCGGAACAACACGAGTGGCTCCCTTAGTACACGAAACTAACTGTATTTCTGTATAAAATTACAAAAATCATGTTTGAAAATCTTGGAAACAAAATCTCACATTGAAAAGTGGACATTGTTTTTAAACAAGTCAAATTTGGGGTTGTGGAGTTGGTAGTCTTTGCCGGCCGGATCGAGCACTATTGGAATGAAAACGTTGTGAGGTGTAACGACATCACGACCGACCAGAAAGCTAGTTTTTGTTGTTTTATTCATTCATCCATATTCATATTTATATTTGGGAAAAAAGAATAGGACGATGGCATCATCATCATCATCACCATTAAGACCCACCGCCGTGGCAGTTGGCGTCTACGTAATCCGAAATTAAGCAGCGTTTGATTTGCTGGTCGAAACGGCTGAGGCTTCCCTTCCTCTGCACGCTTTGCTTTCATCCCTCGGAGCAACTCTAGCGCACTATATCTCGCGAACCCGCATAATTCCGGTGAATATACAGGCCCGGCCCAATTTTTTGGCTAGAACAGAGCCTGTATACTTGTTTGGCCCGTAAAAAAATTTACGCGGCCTGTAAACAGCCCCCCCCCCCTCGAAGCAGTATATCTATGGGTTTACGGGGCAGATACGGGTTGAAACCCTATCCATCCGCCGTCGCGTTTCACCATGATTCCCCACTCTCTCCCCCGCATTTTCTCGCCGCCGGTGAGACCCCTTCCGCCTTCAAACACAATGTGGGGCCGTATGTAGAACTCCGGCGGCACCGGCGGCCCCGAGCACGAGCAGTGTGTCCGTGCGGACGGTGCGAGGAAGCGCACGGCGAGGAAGTGGACGAACCATCGCCTCGAGCCGCCGTCAAGGCTCCTTCGTCGCGAGACGGAGGAGTACAACCGCCGACACGGGCTCCTCCGGTCGTCCTCCTCGACCGCGGGCTCTTCCTCTGCCGCTAGGGGCCCTTCCGGCGCGACGCTTCTCCCTGTGAAGGAGTGGTCGGAAGAGCCGGACAACCGCGAGCTCGTCGCCGTGAAGCAGGAGCCGGAGGAGATGAAGTGCCGAGGCGTCGTCGGGCCCAAAGATTTCGTGGTCGATGTCAACACGATCACGGTCGCCATTGCCAAACGGGGCTTGGGCGAGGAGGCGGAGCGTCGGCGCCACGACGAGGAGCTCTAAGACCTCATTCTCAAACTGGTGGTTGCGGCCAACCTTGCCGCGAAGGACACAAGGATGACGAGCGGCGGCGCATCCGTGAGGAGCAGAGGCAGAAGTTCATCGATCTTGCCAGCTCCGACGAGAAGGACTGAGTTCCTCCACCGCGTCGTCCTCGGCCGCGAGCTCGTCAATTTTGATGCATCGACCTCGGCCTCGCCGCCGCGAGATCCCCCACCCCCTCTAGTAGTAGTGGTAGAATGTAGTATGTATGATCACGGAAAATATGTGATGAACTAGTGTATGATCATGTATTCATGTAGTATGTGATGAACTAGTGTGGTTGCAATTTCTTCTGTGAAAGTTTTTTTAAAATTATACAATTTCATATATGAAGTCTACTCTGCCGCACACGATTTCGACCGGTTCTACGTTGAATTATAAACACCGTATGCGGGTCGGCATTATACGGGATCCGCTAGAGATGCTCTCAGCCGTGCGCTGCGTTGGTGGCTTGCAATTGCATGCCGCGACCGAGTGTCCGAGTGCGATCTTCAATCCGCGCCCTTTCCGTCCGTCGCCCCCACCCTGACCGGCACCTGCACGCACTCGACGACGCAGATGGCACGCGCCGCCCCACCGTGCCACTACAGCATCTCTCTGGCATTCCCGTCCCGCTTTGTGGCAATCTTTTCCGTTACCGGTCGGTCGAGCACAGCCGTGGCAATGGCATCACTCGACGAAATGGTCCAGGTTTAGCCCTAACAACCGAGGTTTGGTAGTAGGTTATACGGTAAAGCGGAATTATAAAAGACCAGGTAGTACCACACCGAACCACTTTGCACGGCTGCGTCCGTGTAACGTGTGTCTCGTTGTTCAAAGTTCGCGTGCAAAAGGAACTCGGAATGGTCCGTATGGAGCAGCTGATTGTTTATTGTTTCGGTGAGCAGGACAAGAGGACACTTGATTTCATTCGGTCGCCTACACACACAGAGACACTGATTTTGTTTTCTTAAATGAGCTTCTGTGCACATGTGTTTCCACGGTCCACACCAAACACCACCAAACTACTCTCTCTATTTTTTTAGAAATCCCGCTCATCTTATTGATTCAAAACAATGTCCATAGGTACATGGCTTGGGCCGTGAGAAGTGCCCAACCAAACATGCCCACCTATACCTTGATTACAAGCAAATTTAGCGAGATTATGAGCCTCGAAATTAAAGTTCCTTCGCTCATGAACAAACGAGCAGGAAGAAAAACTAGCTCTACGGTGTATTATTTCATGTATTACGGCTGCATTGGGACCTCCTGCCCCTCCATTGATATCGTTCACCACTCCTTGGCAGTCTGAAGCCACCAGAATATGATGCATGTTCAGGTATTCTACAAGAGAAAATGCCTCCCTACATGCACCAGGATCATTGGGTCCAGGGTGCCCCTAAACACAACTGCTGAAGAGCCCAGAAATTCACCATTTGAATCTCGGCATATGGCAGCAGCCACCCGAGCGCGTCTATTTCTTGTTAGCGTGCCGTCAATACTGATCTTCATGTGACCAGCTGGTGGTGGAATCCATCTGCGCTGCTGTACTGACATATCAGGTACCTGCGAACTAGGTTCGCTTATTGTTGGGGATATAACTATTAGCTATGACCCGCCCAGGAGGGGCCGGGTTATACCTACGAGTACTTCGAAGCTCAAGACCAAGCTTGAAGATGGCGGTTCAGTTAAGGGCCCAAAGCCCATAGGCGACTTAAGGCTTATAGAGATAAACCACCATATGTACATTACTTGTATTGTAGGGCAAGAATAGTTAAGAGACCGAGCCGGACACTGTTTATGAGCCGGCCGGGACTCTGTAAGCCGCTGGACGTCGACCTCTGTATATAAAGGGGCGACTCGGCGACGGTCCAGGGCAAGTAACATCAAATCGAGAGCTAGGTCAAGCGATTCGCTCCCTGGTTATAAAGACATAAGCAATCCCACTCAAAACTGGATCATAGGCTTTTACCTTCACCGTAAGGGGCCGAACTAGTATAAACCTCGTGTTTTTTGTCCCGATTAACCCCTTTAAGCTTCCTAGTTGCGATGGCTCCACGACTAAGTCCTTTCACGAAGATATCTGACGTGACAATTCCACGACAGTTGGCGCCCACCATGGGGCCAGCGCACGGTGGATTTGAGTTCTTGAAGGGCAGCTTCGAAGGGCTCAAGGGATACGCTGTGGGCCGGATGATCAAGAGTCATCGCGGCAAGCTCTACATCGACGACGCAGGCTGGGGCTCCGACGCCGGCTCAATTGAGTATGGGTACCGGGTCCCCTTCGGCGGAATTCACGTCTTCATCGGCAAGATCGGTGAGCCGGGCCCTAACATCTGCACCGACATCATCGAGACGGCTCAGCGTGCAAGACCCGTCCGGGCTCAGTTCGCCATGAAGCGTGCCTTCGTAGGATGCGTCCATGGAGGAGAATCTTTTGAAGGATCTGTGTCTGCCGATGAGACGGCCATCTGTTCCGACGGTGAGTCGTCCACGGGTGAGATGGATTCATTGTGTCAACTGCAAGACGGCGGGCTTGGGGGCTGTTCCGATGGCAGCAGTATCCCGGACCCCTTTGAGCCGCCGAGCCGAGTTGGGATCTTCATGGATGGCACACAACCCGGTCAAAACTCTACGGCTGTGGCAGCAATAACCTCTGGGTCAACGGCAGCCGGGGCAGGAGGCCCTACACGCCCGCCGGCTCAGGTGCTGATAGATCTCATGGACAAGATGACAACCCTGTTCGCCTTGGTCAACCCGACGGATCAAGCTCAACATGATGCCGAAGTGGCACAGTTAAAGCTGGATATAGTGCAAGCTAAAGAAGACCTAGCGGCAGAAGACGTCAGGATGACCGCGGAGCGGGCGGCTCGGACGCTCGAGCTCAGCAGGTTCAGGCGCAGGCTTTTCAGCTCACAATGGATCAGAACGCATCAAACGAGGTTATGAGGAGAAGGTACCAGAAGGCTCAGTCTCGTCTGCCTCCAGTTTATGACCCTAGAAACCTTTTTCACACACCCGGCGCGGGCCCCAGTAGCCCGCTGGAGGTAAACCGGGTTGCAGCGCCCGGGGCTGGCACGCCGGTTCAGCCACGAGTGATGGAGCCCCCACGTCTGAACACTGCTCCACCTCATTATGTGCCGACACCACCGGGTCATTATTCTAACCCGTTGGAGAACATGATCGCGGCGGCAACACGATTGGTGGCTCTCCCAGCGGACGGCGACTCACCGACAGCAGTGGAAACTCGGAGGGTCAGGGAACTTCTTCAGACGTCTTTGGCACAACAGGAGGCATATTCTTACAGTCGAGATCGGATTCAGTCGACCCCTCGCCGAAGCCAGAGCCCGAGTTACGACAGGCACATGGATTCGGCGGCTGTTTCAAGCAACGACCGACGCCGTGACCAGCCGCGCGGGCATGACCCGGCGCGTGACGGAGCTCCCAATTTCATTGATCAGGATAGGATACGTCAGGAGGCTGCGCGGGCGGCTGAGCAGGCGGCTGAGCAGGCGGCTCGGCAAGCGGCTTACTAGTCGTTTCTGGTTTACCCGACGACGTCTATTGAGGCAAGAGTGACCACTAGGACCGGAGGTGTCCCTTGTCTGGTACCGGCTCTGCGCAATGAACGTTTGCCCAAGGATTTTAAAGGGCCTCGAAAGGTGCCTAATTATACAGCCGACTTAAAGCCAGGGGCATGAATTGAGAGCTACGAGATGGCCATGGAACTGCTGGAGGTCAGTGACGCTGCGATGGCTAAGTACTTTACCATGATGTTGGATGGAATGGCCCGTACTTGGTTGAAGGGGCTGCCGCCTAATTCCATCGGCTCATGGGCAGAGTTAAAGGCCTGGTTTATTCAGAACTTCAAGGATACATGCAAGCAACCTACGTCAATTGTGGACTTGACTAACTGCAAGCAGGAGGAGGGCGAGTCGACGACCCATTGGGTTCGCCGGGTTAAGGCCATAATACATTCGTCTGATAAGATGAATGCCGGCTCCGCAGTCTTAATGTTGGAGAAAAATTGCCGTTTTGCACCTCTGAAGATGAAGCTAGGGCGGCTCAAGCGTGAGTGTAATGACATGGGCCAGCTGATGTCGGCTCTAGTCAAATACACCGATTCTGATAGTACCAAGGATCCCGAGTCTGACGATGACAAGGCAAGGAAGGGAAAAAAGAACGGCAATGCCAAGGGTCCACAGCATAACCCGGCGAATCAAGGAGGCAATAATAAACGTAAGGCTGATGGTAGCTTGGAGTTTGTGGCTAACACCAATGCACAAGGCAACAATCAACGACGTAAGGGGAGGCTACCTCCTCGGTTCGGCGGGTCAGGTCCCACTCTGGAGCAGTTGCTGAATGAGCCCTGTCCAAGGCACGGAACTCAGCAGAAGCCGGCGACTCACCTGTTGGGGAATGTAGTAATTTCAAAAAAATTCCTACGTACACGCAAGATCATGGTGATGACATAGCAACGAGAGGGGAGAGTGTCCGTCCACGTACCCTCGTAGACCGTAAGCGGAAGCGTTATGACAACGCGGTTGATGTAGTCGTACGTCTTCACGATCCGACCGATCCAAGCACCGAACGTACGGCACCTCCGAGTTCAGCACACGTTCAGCTCGATGATAATCCCCGGACTCCGATCTAGCAAAGCTTCGGGGATGAGTTCCGTCAGCACGACGGCGTGGTGACGATGATGATGCTCTACCGGCGCAGGGCTTCGCCTAAACTCCACGACGATATGACCGAGGTGGAATATGGTGGAGGGGGGCACCGCACACGGCTAAGGAACGATCCGTAGATCAACTTGTGTTGTTCCTAGAGGTGCCCCCCTGCCCCCGTATATAAAGGAGCAAGGGGGGAGGGGGCGGCCGGCCTAGGAGGGGCGCGCCAAGGGGAGTCCTACTCCCACCGGGAGTAGGACTCCCTCCTTCCTTGTTGGAGTAGGAGAAGGGGGAAAGAGGGGGAGAGGAGGAAGGAAAGAGGGGCTGCACCCCTTGTCCAATTCGGACCAGAGGGGGGCTGCACGCCTCCTTCCTTTCGGCCTCTCTCCTCAATTCCCGTATGGCCCAATAAGGCCCATATACTCCCCGGCGAATTCCCGTAACTCTCCGGTACTCCGAAAAATACCCGAATCACTCGGAACCTTTCCGAACTCCGAATATAGTCGTCCAATATATCGATCTTTACGTCTCGACCATTTCGAGACTCCTCGTCATGTCCCCGATCTCATACGGGACTCCGAACTCCTTCGGTACATCAAAACTCATAAACTCATAATATAACTGTCATCGAAACCTTAAGCGTGCAGACCCTACGGGTTCGAGAACTATGTAGACATGACCTAGAACTATTCTTGGTCAATAACCAATAGCGGAACCTGGATGCCCATATTGGCTCCTACATATTCTACGAAGATCTTTATCGGTCAAACCGCATAACAACATACGTTGTTCCCTTTGTCATCGGTATGTTACTTGCCCGAGATTTGATCGTCGGTATCCAATACCTAGTTCAATCTCGTTACCGGCAAGTCTCTTTACTCGTTCCGTAATGCATCATTCCGTAACCAACTCATTTGGTCACATTGCTTGCAAGGCTTATAAAGATGTGCATTACCGAGAGGGCCCAGAGATACCTCTCCGACAATCGGAGTGACAAAACCTAATCTCGAAATACGCCAACTCAACATGTACCTTCGGAGACACCTGTAGTACTCCTTTATAATCACCCAGTTACGTTGTGACGTTTGGTAGTACCCAAAGTGTTCCTCCGGTAAACGGGAGTTGCATAATTCTCATAGTTACAGGAACATGTATAAGTCATGAAGAAAGCAATAGCAACATACTAAACGATCAAGTGCTAGGCTAACGGAATGGGTCATGTAAATCACATCATTCTCCTAATGATGTGATCCCATTAATCAAATGACAACTCTTTTGTCCATGGCTAGGAAACATAACCATCTTTGATAAACAAGCTAGTCAAGTAGAGCATACTAGTGACATTATGTTTGTCTATGTATTCACACATGTATTATGTTTCCGGTTAATACAATTCTAGCATGAATAATAAATATTTATCATGAAATAAGGAAATAAATAATAACTTTATTATTGCCTCTAGGGCATATTTCCTTCAGTCTCCCACTTGCACTAGAGTCAATAATCTAGTTCACATCGCTATGTGATTTAACACCAATATTCACATCTGCATGTGATTGATACCCATAGTTCACATCATCATGTGATCAACACCCAAAGGGTTTACTATAGTCAATAATCTAGTTCATATCGCTATGTGATTAACACCCAAAGGGTTTACTAGAGTCATTAATCTAGTTCACATCGCTATGTGATCAACACCCAAAAGAGTACTAAGGTATGATCATGTTTTGCTCGTGAGAGAAGCTTAGTCAACGGGTCTGTCATATTCAGAGCCGTATGTATTTCGCAAATATTTTATGTCCACAATGCTCTGCACGGAGCTACTCTAGCTAATTGCTCCCACTTTCAATATGTATCCAGATTGAGACTTAGAGTCATCTGGATTGGTGTAAAAGCTTGCATTGTTGTAACTTTTACGACGGGCTCTTTTATCACCTCCATAATCGAGAAACGTCTCCTTAGTCCTCACTAAGGATATTCTTGACCCATGTCCAGTGATCTACTTATTAGATCAAAATTGTATTCCTTTGCCAAACATAGAGCAAGGTATACAATAGGTCTAGTTCACAGCATAGCATACTTTATAGAACCTATGACTGAGGCATAGGGAATGACTTTTCATTCTCTTTCTATTTTCTGCAATGGTCGGTTCTTGAGTCTTACTCAACTTCACACCTTGTAACACAGGCAAGAACTCCTTCTTTGACTGTTCCATTTTGAACTATTTCAAAAATTTATCAAGGTATGTACTCATTGAAAAATCTTATCAAGCGTCTTGATCTATCTATATAGATCTTGATGCTCAATGTGTAAGCAGCTTCACCGAGGTCTTGCTTTGAAAAACTCTTATTCAAGTATCCTTTCATGCTATCCAGAATTTCCATATCATTTCCAATTAACAATATGTCATCCACATATAATATTAGAAATGCTACAGAGCTCCCACTCACTTTCTTGTAAATACAGGCTTCTTCAAAAGTCTGTAAAAAACCATATGCTTTGATCAACTCATCAAAGCGTATATTCCAACTCCGAGATGCTTGCACCAGTCCATTGATGGATTGCTGGAGCTTGCACACTTTGTTTAGCATCTTTAGGATTAACAAAAACTTTCTAGTTGCATCATATACAACTCTTCTTTAATAAATCCATTAAGGAATGCAGTTTTGACATCCATTTGCCAGATTTCATAAAATGTGGCAATTACTAACATGATTCAGACAGACTTAAGTTTCGATACGAGTGAGAAAATCTCATCGTATTCAACACCTTGAACTTGTTGAAAACATTTCGCAACAAGTCGAGCTTAGTAGATAGTAACACTACTATCAATGTCCATCTTCCTCTTGAAGATCCATTTATTTAACATGGCTTGCTGATCATCGAGCAAGTCAATCAAAGTCCATACTTTGTTCTCATACATGGATCATATCTCAGATTTTATGGCCTCAAGCCATTTCGTGGAATCTAGGCTCATCATCGCTTCCTCATAGTTCGTAGGTTCATCATGGTCTAGTAACATGACTTCCAGAACAGGATTACCGTACCACTCTGGTGCGGATCTTACTCTGGAAGACCTACGAGGTTCTGTAGTAACTTAATTTGAAGTTTCATGATCATCATCATTAACTTCCTCACTAATTGGTGTAGTAGTCACAGGAACAGATTTCTGTGATGAACTACTTTCCAATAAGGGAGCAGGTACAGTTACCTCATCAAGTTCTACTTTCCTCCCACTCACTTCTTTCGAGAGAAACTCCTTCTCTAGAAAGGATCCATTCTTAGCAATGAATAACTTGCCTTCCGATCTGTGATAGAAGGTGTACCCAATAGTTAACTTTGGGTATTCTATGAAGACGCACTTCTCCGATTTGGGTTTGAGCTTATCAGGTTGAAACTTTTTTCATATAAGCATCGCAACTCCAAACTTTAAGAAATGACAGCTTAGGTTTACTGCTAAACCATAGTTCATACGGTGTTGTCTCAACGGATTTAGATGGTGCCCTTTTAAACGTGAATGCAGCTGTCTCTAATGCAAACCCCAAAACGATAGTGGTAAAACCGATAAGAGACATCATAGATCATACCATATCCAATAAAGTGCGGTTACGACGTTCGGACACACCATAACGTTGTGGTGTTCCAGGTGGCGTGAGCTGTGAAACTATTCCACATTGTTTTAACTAAAGACCAAACTCGTAACTCAAATATTTGTCTTCGCGATCAAATCGCAGAAACTTTATTTTCTTGTTACGATGATTTTTCCACTTCACTCTGAAATTCTTTGAACCTTTCAACTATTTCAGACTTATGTTTCATCAAGTAGATATACCCATATCTGCTCAAATCATCTTGTGAAGGTCAGAAAATAACGATACTTGCCACGAGCATCAACACTCATTGGATCGCATACATCAGTATGTATTATTTCCAATAAGTCAGTAGCTTGTTCCATTGTTCCGGAGAACGGAGTTTTAGTCATCTTGCCCAAAAGGCACGGTTCACAAGCATCAAATGATTCATAACCAAGTGATTCCGAAAATCCATCTTTTATGGAGTTTCTTCATGCGCTTTACACCAATATGACCTAAACGGCAGTGCCACAAATAAGTTGCGCTATCATTATTAACTTTACATCTTTTGGTTTCAATATTATGAATATGTGTATCACACGATCGAGATCCAACAAACCATTTTCATTGGGTGTATGACCATAGAAGGTTTTATTCATGTAAATAGAACAATAATTATTCTCTAACTTACATGAATAACTGTATTGCAATAAACATGATCAAATCATATTCATGCTCAACGCAAACGCCAAATAACATTTATTTAGGTTCAACACTAATCCCGAAAGTATAGGGAGTGTGTGATGATGATCATATCAATCTTGGAACCACTTCCAACACTCATCGTCACTTCCCCTTCAACTAGTCTCTGTTTATTCTGTAACTCTTGTTTCGAGTTACTAATATTTAGCAACCGAACAAGTATCAAATACTCAGGGGCTACTATAAACACTAGTTAAGTACACATCAATAACATGTATATCAAATATACCATTGTTCACTTTGCCATCCTTCTTATCCACCAAATATTCAGGGTATTTCCGTTTCCAGTGACCATTTCCTTTGCAGTGTAAGCACTCAGTTTCAGGCTTTGGTTCAACTTTGGGCTTCTTCGTGGGAGTGACAACTTGCTTGCCATTCTGCTTGAAGTTCCCTTTCTTTCCCTTTGCCATTTTCTTGAAACTAGTGGTCTTGTCAATCATCAACACTTGATGCTCTTTTCTTGATTTCTACCTTCGTCGATTTCAGCATCACGAAGAGCTCAGGAATCGTTTTCGTCATCCCTTGCATACTATAGTTCATCACGAAGTTCTAGTAACTTAGTGATGGTGACTAGAGAATTCTGTCAATCACTATCTTATCTGGAAGATGAACTCCCACTTGATTCAAGCAATTGAAGTACCCAGACAATCTGAGCACATGCTCACTAGTTTGAGCCATTCTCCTCCATCTTTTAGCTATAGAACTTGTTGGAGACTTCATATCTCTCAACTCGGGTATTTGCTTGAAATATTAACTTCAACTCCTGGAACATCTCATATGGTCCATGACGTTCAAAACGTCTTTGAAGTCCCGATTCTAAGCCGTTAAGCATGGTGCACAAAACTATCAAGTAGTCATCATATTGAGCTAGCCAAACATTCATAACGTCTACATCTGCTCCTGCAATAGGTATGTCACCTAGTGGTGCATCAAGGACATAATTCTTCTGTGCAGCAATGAGGATAAACCTCCGATCACGGACCAAGTCCGCATCATTACTACTAACATTTTTCAACATAGTTTTCTCTAGGAACACATACAAAAACATAGGGAAGCAAAAACATAGGGAAGCAACAACGCGAGCTATTGATCTATAACACAATTTGCAAAATACTACCAGGACTAAGTTCATGATAAATTCAAGTTCAATTAATCATATTACTTAAGAACTCCCACTTAGACAGACATCTCTCTAGTCATCTAAGTGATCACGTGATCCAAATCAACTAAACCATGTCCGATCATCACGTGAGATGGAGTAGTTTCAATGGTGAACATCATTATGTTGATCATATCTACTATATGATTCACGCTCGACCTTTCGGTCTCCGTGTTCCGAGGCCATATCTGTATATGCTAGGCTCGTCAAGTTTAACCCGAGTATTCCGCGTGTGCAACTGTTTTGCACCCGTTGTATTTGAACGTAGAGCCTATCACACCCGATCATCACGTGGTGTCTCAGCACGAAGAACTTTCGCAACGGTGCATACTCAGGGAGAACACTTCTTGATAATTAGTGAGAGATCATCTTAAAATGCTACCGTCAATCAAAGCAAGATAAGATGCATAAAGGATAAACATCACATGCAATCAATATAAGTGATATGATATGGCCATCATCATCTTGTGCTTGTGATCTCCATCTTCGAAGCACCGTCGTGATCACCATCGTCACCGGCGCGACACCTTGATCTCCATCGTAGCATCGTTGTCGTTATGCCATCTATTGCTTCTACGACTATCGCTACCGCTTAGTGATAAAGTAAAGCAATTACAGGGCGTTTGCATTTCATACAATAAAGCGACAACCATATGGCTCCTGCCAGTTGCCGATAACTTCGGTTACAAAACATGATCATCTCATACAATAAAATATAGCATCACGTCTTGACCATATCACATCACAACATGCCCTGCAAAAACAAGTTAGACGTCCTCTACTTTGTTGTTGCAATTTTTACGTGGCTGCTACGGGCTTAGCAAGAACCGTTCTTACCTACGCATCAAAACCACAATGATAGTTTGTCAAGTTGGTGCTGTTTTAACCTTCGCAAGGACCGGGCGTAGCCACACTCGGTTCAACTAAAGTGAGAGAGACAGACACCCGCCGGTCACCTTTAAGCAACGAGTGCTCGTAGCGGTGAAACCAGTCTCGCGTAAGCGTACGCGTAATGTCGGTCCGGGCCGCGTCATCTCACAATGCCACTGAACCAAAGTATGACATGCTGGTAAGCAATATGACTTATATCGCCCACAACTCACTTGTGTTCTACTCATGCATATAACATCAACGCATAAAACCTAGGCTCGGATGCCACTATTGGGGAACGTAGTAATTTCAAAAAAATTCCTACGTACACGCAAGATCATGGTGATGACATAGCAACGAGAGGGGAGAGTGTCCGTCCACGTACCCTCGTAGACCGTAAGCGGAAGCGTTATGACAACGCGGTTGATGTAGTCGTACGTCTTCACGATCCGACCGATCCAAGCACCGAACGTACGGCACCTCCGAGTTCAGCACACGTTCAGCTCGATGACAATCCCCAGACTCCGATCCAGCAAAGCTTCGGGGATGAGTTCCGCCAGCACGACGGCGTGGTGACGATGATGATGCTCTACCGGCGCAGGGCTTCGCCTAAACTCCGCGACGATATGACCGAGGTGGAATATGGTGGAGGAGGGCACCGCACACGGCTAAGGAACGATCCGTAGATCAACTTGTGTTGTTCCTAGAGGTGCCCCCCTGCCCCCGTATATAAAGGAGCAAGGGGGGAGGGGGCGGCCGGCCTAGGAGGGGCGCGCCAAGGGGAGTCCTACTCCCACCGGGAGTAGGACTCCCTCCTTCCTTGTTGGAGTAGGAGAAGGGGGAAAGAGGGGGAGAGGAGGAAGGAAAGAGGGGCTGCACCCCTTGTCCAATTCGGACCAGAGGGGGGCTGCGCGCCTCCTTCCTTTCGGCCTCTCTCCTCAATTCCCGTATGGCCCAATAAGGCCCATATACTCCCCGGCGAATTCCCGTAACTCTCCGGTACTCCGAAAAATACCCGAATCACTCGGAACCTTTCCGAACTCCGAATATAGTCGTCCAATATATCGATCTTTACATCTCGACCATTTCGAGACTCCTCGTCATGTCCCCGATCTCATCCGGGACTCCGAACTCCTTCGGTACATCAAAACTCATAAACTCATAATATAACTGTCATCGAAACCTTAAGCGTGCGGACCCAACGGGTTCGAGAACTATGTAGACATGACCTAGAACTATTCTTGGTCAATAACCAATAGCGGAACCTGGATGCCCATATTGGCTCCTACATATTCTACGAAGATCTTTATCGGTCAAACCGCATAACAACATACGTTGTTCCCTTTGTCATCGGTATGTTACTTGCCCGAGATTTGATCGTCGGTATCCAATACCTAGTTCAATCTCGTTACCGGCAAGTCTCTTTACTCGTTCCGTAATGCATCATTCCGTAACCAACTCATTTGGTCACATTGCTTGCAAGGCTTATAAAGATGTGCATTACCGGGAGGGCCCAGAGATACCTCTCCGACAATCGGAGTGACAAAACCTAATCTCGAAATACGCCAACTCAACATGTACCTTCGGAGACACCTGTAGTACTCCTTTATAATCACCCAGTTACGTTGTGACGTTTGGTAGTACCCAAAGTGTTCCTCCGGTAAACGGGAGTTGCATCATTCTGATAGTTACAGGAACATGTATAAGTCATGAAGAAAGCAATAGCAACATACTAAACGATCAAGTGCTAGGCTAACGGAATGGGTCATGTCAATCACATCATTCTCCTAATGATTTGATCCCATTAATCAAATGACAACTCTTTTGTCCATGGCTAGGAAACATAACCATCTTTGATAAACGAGCTAGTCAAGTAGAGGCATACTAGTGACATTATGTTTGTCTATGTATTCACACATGTATTATGTTTTCGGTTAATACAATTCTAGCATGAATAATAAACATTTATCATGAAATAAGGAAATAAATAATAACTTTATTATTGCCTCTAGGGCATATTTCCTTCATCACCTATGGAAGGATTGTATGATCATGAAGGCCTTCAAGAATTCCAACATGTTCGACAACAACCATGGGCCAGGTGGCGGCTCAGGTTCCGGCTTTCAGGGCCTGGGCTATGGTGGTGGCGGCTCTAATTCTGGCTTTCAGGGCAACCAAAACAACTAGGGCGGATACAATCAAGGCAACCAGCAATCTGGCCAAGGAGGGCAGCAGCAGCAACAATCCGGGTATCAAAGTCATCCGAAGCAGTTGAACAGTGGGCAATATCATGTTTTCACCACAAGTTTGTGCAAACGGGACCAGAAGCTTCACAAGAGGGCAGTGAACGCCGTTGAGCCGGTCGTTCCCGAGTATTTGCGATGGTCTGAGTAGCCCATTATGTGGAGTCGGGCGGATCACCCATCCCGGGTTGATAACCCGGGTCACCTAGCTTGGTGGTGGCACCTCAAGTCAGGGGTTATAAGTTTACTAAGGTGCTCACGGATGGAGGCAACAGCATCAATATCCTCTATTATGAAACCTTCCGTCGTATGGAGTTAACTTATAAGAATCTGAAACAGTCAAATACTATTTTTCATGGCGTGGTGCCTGGTAAGTCGGCATATCCAGTTGGTAAGATTGAGTTGGAGGTAGCCTTTGGAGACGAGTATGACTCCAGGGCGGAGAAGTTAACTTTTGAGGTGGTCAAGATCAGGAGCCCGTGTCATGCTCTGTTTGGGCGGCCGGCTTATGCCAAGTTCATGGCGCGGCCGGGATATGTTTATCTGCAGCTGAAGATGCCGGGTCATTGATACGTCTCCAACGTATCTATAATTTTTTATTGTTCCATGCTATTATATTACCCCTTTTGGATGTTTATGGGCTTTATTCTACACATTTATATAATTTTTGGGACTAACCTACTAACCGGAGGCCCAACCCATATTGTTGTTTCTTTGCCTATTTCAGTATTTTGAAGAAAAGGAATATCAAACGGAGTCCAAACGGAATGAAACCTTCGGGAGCGTTATTTTTGGAACAAATCTGATCCGGAGAGCCTGGAGTGCAAGTCAAGAAAGCTCCGAGGGCCCCACGAGATAGGAGGCCGCGCCCCCTGTCTCGTGGGCCCCTCGGGTGTCCACCGACGTACTTCTTACTCCTATATATATCCACGGACCCCGAAAACATCCAGGAGCACCACGAAACACAATTTCCACCGCCGTAACCTTCTGTATCCGCGAGATTCCTTCTTGGAGCCTTCGCCGGCACTCTGCCGGAGGGGGAATCGACCACAGAGGGCTTCTACATCAACACCATAGCCTCTCCGATGAGTTGTGAGTAGTTTACCACAGACCTACGGGTCCATAGTTATTAGCTAGATGGCTTCTTCTTGTCACGTCCGGTTTTCCAATAAAAATATTTATTGATAAACCAGTCTTTTGAGTCCAGTATGAGAGAAATCCTCCTCACTGGTAGACAATTTCTTGATACAATAAGCCAGTAGCATAAAATATATTACAGGGTTGAACTGCGGTCGCTCAACCAAATTATTACAAGCACGCCAATAATCATACATAATGGCGGACAGGACACAGTGGTGTGGAGACATACTACTGATTCATGGATAGGTTGGTGGTGGAAAAGCACAGCGGGAAGGGAAATACAAGACTCTAAGAATATCATTTCATCGAACGTCGAGGTGAGGCTCGATAAATTTATTTGGTAGCGGAAGCAGATATAAAACAGTGGCCAAATCCAGGGTCGCACGAGACTGACTGGGACTCCTCTAAGTGTCGGACTCGCTATCGAACTCTTCATCCATGAGATCGCCTTCGTCAGCATCTGGCCAAATCAACAAGCCAGTGAGTACTTTGAAAGTACTCGCAAGACAGTTCAGACGTAAGATATAACAAATGCGTGCATGGATGCAACATGATTAATTCCTTAATGCACAATAAATAAAATTGGCATAACGGGTAAGTAAAAAGGGAAACGGCGGTAGTCCGCCTGAAATTCCACAGAACATAAATAAGGACCGATCGGGTGTCTGAAGCGACGCCTCGAAAGGTGAACAAATAAAAATAAGGAAATGATGCCACAGTCGGGCATCTTAGCGACACCACATAAAGGGCTTTAAAAGAAATGCCACGGTCGGATGTCTGAGCGACATCGCAGAAAGGGCTTTAAAAGTAATGCCACAGTCGGACGTCTGAGCGACATCGCAGAAAGGGCTTTAAAAGAAATGCCACAGTCGGACGTCTGAGCGACATCGCAGAAAGGGCTTTAAATGAAATGCCACAGTCGGACGTCTGAGCGACATCACAGAAAGGGCTTTAAAAGAAATGCCACAGTCGGACGTCTGAGCGACATCGCAGAAAGGGCTTTAAATGAAATGCCACAGTCGGACGTCTGAGCGACATCGCAGAAAGGGCTTTAAAAGAAATGCCACAGTCGGACGTCTGAGCGACATCGCAGAAAGGGCTTTAAATGAAATGCCACAGTCGGACGTCTGAGCGACATCGCAGAAAGGGCTTTAAATTCACCAGTAAACAATACTCATAATAAACATTCAATCCATGAGAATAAACGGGTTAGTCCATCCACAGGGATAATCATTCAATCGGACTTAGCACTCATGCGATTCACCGGAGTCTCTGTCATCAAAGCTGACAATTGATTAGGATAAGATGGAACGAAACTTGACATGGAAGAGATGATTTGGAGGAATATATGACTCTGCAGAGTTTGTACAAAAATTTTCCCACAGTCAACGGATTTCCGTAGTCACGAAGGACTAGTTCCGTTTATGGTATTTCGGAAGAAAACACAGCTAACCGGTACACACCCATCCTACCTCTCGATGCTAGGAATCACCCTAGTCATCGTCCAAGAAAAACTTTTGAGACGGGGAGATCACAATCTCGAATAGCATGGGATCAAATTTATATACGCGCGCTCTAAGGGGTGCCCCCCTCTCGGTCCCAACCGGAAACACCCATGCCCCCTGACCGGATGACTGGCTTTAATCCAGGGCCATGGAACCATCATCACGGCCTCTCCTCTTTGGTGTGTACCATGAAAGTGGTTTGCAACTTACTAAACCATATTGCTTGCGGAAAACATGTGGTAGTACAAGGAAGGAAATGATAGGTACTGGACCGATATGGTTTGACACTGAAGTCACATAGTCTGGCGTAAGATTGGCATGCTACAACACTGCCATCGTACCCATCCTCATGCCAACACATGGCCATTCATATTCACATTCATCCACGTATGGATCATTGAACTCACTCACCTTATTATCACATAAAATAACGTTCATCGGTATGCTTACCAACATGCCATGAAACTAACTAAATGCAAAACATGCCGAGACACTCATCATATCAAAAGTTCAAACATGCTTGCCTGGTTCAGAGTAGTCGGAGCCTAGCTCGGTGAAGTTCGCGGCTCCGTCACCTCCTTCGGTATCTACGGTTTAAAGAAAATATATGCGCTAACGTAAATACCAAGTAGAGCACAGAAGGTAAACCAAATATTTTTCAAATAAATCTGATAAAAAACTAGACAAAATTTTAAAGAGAACAGAAAAAGAATCAATCAAAAATACTTTTCTGATTAAAAGTTATAAGGGTTTTTGTCCAGGGACTTATCTGTAATGAAACAGAAGATTTCCAGGGGCTAGTTTATAAAAACAGAAAACGCTTCGGTAGCGACTACGCCAGCCCGAAGAGAAAACGCATTTGGCAGTAGGCGTTTTCAGATAATGCTTCGTTTAGAAAGGACAGAGAGGCTGACAGCGGGTCCCACTTGTCATGTTTAAATTTTCAAATGGGAGGGACGAGGCTCGTCGGCGCCCGAGAGCTGCTGTGGTCGCCGGCGGCGATCCACGGCGAGGCATGGGGATCAGAGGTTACCAATGTGCTCACCGTGTCCTTCCGCAACGGTGGGTGGTGGTGTTGGTCGCCGGTGAGCACCACATCGACGGCGGTCTCAACTCCGGCGGACGGTGGTTCGGGCGTGGATGGAGCTCGTCGGAGAGGGCTGCAAAGATTAAATTGAGGTGGGGGTTAGACTACTGGGTGCAAGAGAGGGCTACGGACGAGGTTTGGGCGCCGGAGGTGGCCTCACCGAAGTGAATCGAGCTGGAGGCCGAGGCGGATCGGGGCGGCCGGAGCTGGGGAAGGAGACCTCCTCGAGGTCCCCCTAGTGGCCTGGCGGGGCTTTGGTGAGGAGTGGTGATGCTGCGTGCATGAGGGTGAGCTCGGGGCCCTTTTTATAGGCGGCCCGAGGCGGTTGCCGTGAACGGAGATTTCCGACGAGCGATTACGGTGGCGCAGTGCTCGGTCGGGGTGGTTAGGGAGTCGAGCGTCATCACGGAGGTTCAATGGGTCTGTTTTAGTGCTAAACTGGCCGGGGTTTGGGTGTTTGGGTCGAGCTCGACGGAACGGGGTGGCGCGGGCCCGTCGGCGGCAGAGAGCGCGCTCCGTGCGTGCTGCGCCACGGCGACGGTGCCGCATGCGTGCGCTGGCACGGAGAAGGCCACGCGGAGCCACCAGAGGATTTGGGCGGTGCCGAACGGCGTTGCGCCGCCGTTCTCCTCCCTGTCGGTCGTTACGGGGAGCCGGCCGCCGCAAGACACGCCGGCGCAGGCGGGCCAGGGCGCCACCGACGCCAGGGTCGCGCCAAGTGCGCGTGTGAAGCTTCGGACAAGCAAGCGAGGCCGCGAGCAACGTGCCAAGTGCACTGTGGCCGCGTGACTGAAACTGTCGAAACTAAAAACTGAATTTCTGAAAGTGTAAGGAAAACAGTGCATGCAAGGTGTTCGACAGAATGATCTAGGCATGTAGGGATTTTTCCTTGAGCTGATTTTTGGTGGAGTGGCTACTCATTGCTCAAATAGGCTGCCTGAATTTTGGTGGAATTTTTGGAGGAGTGTAGATATGAATTTCACCAAATTTGGCAAATCTGGTCCAAACTTGCAGAGACTGAATTTTGAAAATTTTGAAAAGAGGAGGAGTGGATCAAGATGGTTCTGGGTTATGGATGCTAAGGACAATCCAGGAGAATTGGTTTGAGGTCAAAACTCAAATGCAATAGGGCACTTGCTTTGAAAATCTCTCAGGCTCCAAATAATTTTCAGAATTGAATTGAGGGGAAAAATAATTAGAATAAAAATCCAAAACCAGTTTGGATTAGTTGGGACAGAGAATTTAGGTTGATCACAAGTTGTAGGGGAGGTTTTGGAGGGGTTTTACCACATGGGCAAAAATGCCAAGTCATGGTGGTTCCAAGATATGAAAATCCCAAATTTTCATAGAGCTTCACTTAAAAAAAAATCTCTTCTCAAAACCACAAAGTTTTTGATAAAAACCAAATAAAATTTTTGGAGTGTCACGCTTCTCTCTTTTTGGATCTCAATACAATGTTCTCCCCCTCTCTTATGGAGATCTATTCGATGTAATCTCTTTTGCGGTGTGTTTGTCGAGATCCGATGAATTGTGGGTTTATGATCAAGTTTATCTATGAATAATATTGGAATCTTCTCTGAATTCTTTTATGTATGATTGAGTTATCTTTGCAAGTCTCTTCGAACTATCAGTTTGGTTTGTCTACTAGATTGATGTTTCTTGCCATGGGAGAAGTGTTTAGCTTTGGGTTCAATCTTGCGGTGATCTTACCCAGTCACAGAAAGGGTTGCAAGACACGTATTGTATTGTTGCCATCGAGGATAACAAGATGGGTTTATATCATATTGCATGTGTTTATCCCTCTACATCATGTCATCTTGCTTAAGGCGTTACTATGTTCTTATGAACTTAATACTCTAGATGCAGGCAGGAGTCGGCCGATGTGTGGAGTACTAGTAGTAGATGCAGGCAGGAGTCGGTCTACTTGTTATGGACGTGATGCCTATATACATGATCATGCCTAGATAACATCATAATTATTCTCTTTTCTATCAATTGCTCGACAGTAATTTGTTCACCCACCGTAATACCTATGCTCTCGAGAGAAGCCTCTAGTGAAACCTATGGCCCCCGGGTCTATCTCTTATCATATTTGCTTTCAATCTACTTTTATTTGCATCTTTACTTTCTTGCATTTATATTATAAAATACCAAAAATATATTTATCTTATCATACTATCTCTATCAGATCTCACTTTCGTAAGTGACCGTGAAGGGATTGACAACCCCTTTATTGCGTTGGTTGCGAGTTCTCGGTTTTTTATGTAGGTGCGTGGGACTTTTGAGGAGCCTCCTACTGGATTGATACCTTGGTTCTCAAAACTGAGGGAAATACTTACGCTACACTTTGCTGCATCACCCTCTCCTCTTCAGGGAAAACCAACGCTAGCTCAAGACGTAGCAAGAAGGATTTCTGGCGCCGCTGCCGGGGAGGTCTTCACTCAAGTCAAGACATACCAATTACCCATCACAAACCCATCTCCCTCGCATTTATATTATTTGCCTCTCGTTTTCCTCTCCCCCACTTCACCCTTGCCGTTTTATTCGCCCTCTCTTTCCCAATCTCCTCCTCTCTTTTCGCTTGCCATTTTTCTGTTTGCTTGTGTGTTGGATTACTTGTCGCCATGGCACAAGATAATACCAAGTTGTGTGACTTCTTGAATACCAATAATAATGATGTCCTTAGTACTCCGATTGCTCCTCTTAATGATGTTGAGTCTTGTGAAATCAATGCTGCTTTGCTGAATCTTGATATGCAAGATCAATTCGCTGGCCTTCCTAGTGAAGATGCCGCTACTCATCTAAACAATTTATTTATTTGTGTGATATGCAAAAGAAGAAAGATACGGATAACAATATTGTCAAATTGAAGTTATCTCCATTTTCACTTAGAGATCGTGCTAAAATTTGGTTTTCGTCTTTGCCCAAAAATAGTATTGATTCTTGGAACAAGTGCAAAGATGCTTTTATCTCTAAGTATTGTCCTCCCGCTGAGATCATCACTCTTAGGAACGATATTATGAATTTTAAACAACTTGATCATGAGCATGTTGTCCAATCTTGGGAAAGAATGAAATTGATGCTTCGCAATTGCCCTACTCATGGTTTGAATTTATGGATGATCATACAAAATTTTTATGCCGGTTTGAACTTTGCCTCTAGAAATCTCTTAGATTCGGCCGCGGGAGGCACGTTTATGGAAATTATGTTAGGAGATGCTACAAAATTGCTTGATAATATTATGGCTAATTATTCTCAATGGCACACCGAAAGATCTTCTAGTAAAAAAGTGCATGCTATAGAAGAAATCAATGTTTTGAGTGGAAAGATGGATGAACTTATGAAGATGTTGGCTACTAAAAATACTCCTCTTGATCCAAATGATATGCCTTTGTCTTCCTTGATTGAGAATAATAATGAATCTATGGATGTGAATTTTGTTGGTAGGAATAATTTTGGAAACAATGCTTATATAGGAAATTTTAATACTAGACCATTCCCTAGTAACCCCTCTAATAATTATGGAAATTCCTACAATAATTCTTATGGTAATTTTAATAAGATGCCCTCTGATTTTGAGAATAATGTGAAAGAATTTATGATTTCTCAAAAGAATTTTAATGCCTTGCTTGCAGAAAATTGCTCAAAGTTGATGATTTGGCTAGGAACGTTGATAGACTTTCACTTGATGTTAATTCTCTTAAACTTGGATCTTCTTCTCCTAAGCATGATATCAATGAGTCTCTCAAAGTAATGAGAATTTCCATTGACGAGTGCAAGGAAAGAACCGCTAGATTGCATGCAAAAAAAGGAAAGCTTTATAAAAGTGTGTTCTTCTAGTCTACATGAAAATAATGATGAGGATCTCAAAGTTATTGATGCGTCTTGGATTAGATCTATGTTTTCCAAGATGAATTTTGATGATTATGGGAGTGATGATGAATCAACTTTTCCTAGAAGGCGTCCCAAAAATTCGGAATCTTTAGATCATGATGTTAAATTTGGTAAAAGAGAGATTGGAGAATCTTCAACTTCTAATATTGAACCTACTATCTCGGATTTCAAAGAATTTGATTATGATAATTGCTCTTTAAAAGGTTGTATTTCCTTGTTGCAAACCGTTGTTAATTCTCCTCATGCTTATAGTCAAAATAAAGCTTTTACCAAACATATCGTTGATGCCTTGATGCAATCTTATGATGAAAAACTGAACTTGGAAGTTTCTATACCTAGAAAACTTAATGATGAGTGGGAACCTGCTATAAAGATTAGAATTAAAGATTTTGAGTGTTTTGCTTTGTGTGATTTGGGTGCTAGTGTTTCCACGATTCCAAAAACTTTATGTGATATTCTAGGTTTCCATGATCTTGATGATTGCTCGTTAAATTTGCACCTTGCGGATTCCACCATTAAAAAGCCTATGGGAAGGATCAATGATGTTCTTATTGTTGCTAATAGAAATTTGGTGCCCGTAGATTTTATCGTTCTTGATATAGATTGCAATCTTTCTTGCCCTATTATTCTTGGTAGACCTTTTCTTAGAATGATTGGTGCGATTATTGATATGAAGGAAGGGAATATTAGATTCCAATCTTCTTTAAAGAAAGGCATGGAGCACTTTCCAAGAAAGAAAGTAAAATTACCTTATGAATCTATCATGCGTGCTACTTATGAATCAAGTGCCAAAGATGGCACTAGTTAGATCTATCCTTACTTTTATGCCTAGCTAGGGACATTAAACGATAGCGCTAGTTGGGAGGCAACCCAATTTTTCTTCATGTTTTTTGTTTTTGATCCTGTTTAGGAATAAATCTTGCATATACTTTCTGTTTAGATCTGTTTTTATCTTTTAATTAGTGTTTGTGCCAAGTAGAACCTATAGGATAAACTATGATGATAGTTGATTTGATTCTGCTGAAAAACAGAAACTTTGCGCTCACGAGAAATAATTCAATAAATCACATAAACGTGATTTTGCATTAATTCTTTTTTCTGCTGATCAATAGACAAATTATCCAGTACGTCCTATTTTCGTAGGATTTTTAGAGTTCCAGAAGTTTGCGTTAGTTACATATTGCTACAAACTATTCTGTTTTTGACAGATTCTGTTTTTCGTGTATTGTTTGCTTATTTCAATGCATCTATGGCTAGTAAATTAGTTTATGAACCATAAGGAAGTTGGAATACAGTAGGTTTAACAGCAAAATAAATAAAGAATGAGTTCATTGCAGTACCTTATGTGGTGGTTTTGTTTTCTTTCACTAACGGAGCTTATAAGATTTCCTGTTGAGTTTTGTGTTGTGAAGTTTTCAAGTTTTGGGTAAAGCTTTTATGGACTATGGAATAAAGGGTGGCAAGAGCCTAAGCTTGGGGATGCCCATGGCACCCCAAGATATTCAAGAGTAGCCAAAATCCTAAGCTTGGGGATGCCCCGGGAAGGCATCCCCTCTTTCGTCTTCGTTCATTGGTAACTTTACTTGGAGCAATATTTTTATTTGCCACATGATATGTGTTTTGCTTGGAGCGTCGTGTATTATATTGGTCTTTGCTTGTTAGTTTACCACAATCATCCTTGCTGTAACACACCTTTTGGGAGAAGCCTATTTGATTAGAATTTGCTAGAATACTCTATGTGCTTCACTTATATCTTTTGAGCTTGATAGTTTTTGCTCTAGTGCTTCACTTATATCTTTAAGAGAACGACGGCGGTGTCTTAATTTTGAAGAAATTGCTAGTCTCTCATGCTTCACTTATATCATTTTGAGAGTCTTTTAGAACATCATGGTATTTGCTATTGTCATAAAGTTGGTCCTAGAATGATGAGCATCCAAGTTGGGTATAATAAAAACTATCATAGGAAGTGAATTGGATGCTATGATCAACTTGATACTTGATAATTGTTTTGAGATATGGAGGTAGTAATATTAAAGTCATGCTAGTTGGGTGATTATGAATTTAAAGAATGCTTGTGTTGAAGTTTGTGATTCCCGTAGCATGCACGTACGGTGAACCACTTTGTGATGAAGTTGGAGCACAATTTTATTTATTGATTGTCTTCCTTATGAGTGGCAGTCGGGGACGAGCGATGGTCTTTTCCTACCAATATAACCCCCTAGGAGCATGCGCGTAGTGCTTTGATTTTTGATGACTTCTAAATTTTTGCAACAATTATATGAGTTCTTTTGATTAATGTTGAGTCCATGGATTATACGCACCCTTTCACCCTTCCACCATTGCTAGCCTCTTTTGTACCGCGCAATTTACGCCGGTACCATACACCCACCATACTCCTTCCTCAAAACAGCCACCATACCTACCTATTATGGCATTTCCATAGCCATTCCGAGATATATTGCCATGCAACTTTCCACCGTTCCGTTCATATGACACACATTACTTTTGTCATATTGCTCTTTGCATGATCATGTAGTTGACATCGTATTTGTGGCAAGGCCACCTTCATAATTTTCATACATGTCGCTCTTGAGTCATTGCATATCCCGGTACACCGCCAGAGGCATTCATATAGAGTCATATTTTGCTCTAGCTTTGAGTTGTAAATCCATAAAAGTGTGATGATCTTCATTATTAGAGCATTGTCCTCGTGAGGAAAGGATGATGAAGACTATGATTCCCCCACAAGTCGGGATGGGACTTTGGACTTTACAAAAAGAAAAAAAAGAAAAAAGAGAAAAAAAAGAGAAAGGCAAAAAAAAAGAAAAAAAGAAAAGGCCAAAGAAAAAAAAGAGAAAAAGAAAAAAAGGAGAAAAAAATAAAATGAGAGAAAAAGAGAGAAGGGACAATGCTACTATCTCTTTTTCCACACTTGTGCTTCAAAATAGCACCATGATCTTCATGATAGAGAGTCTCATATGTTGTCACTTTCATATACTAGTGGGAATTTGTCATTATAGAACTTGGCTTGTATATTCCAATGATGGGCTTCCTCAAAAGTGCCCTAGGTCTTCGTGAGCAAGCAAGTTGGATGCACACCCACTTAGTTTCTTTTGTTGAGCTTTCATATATTTATAGCTCCAGTGCATCCGTTGCATGGCAATCCCTACTCACTCACATTGATATCTATTAATGGGCATCTCCATAGTCCGTTGATACGCCTAGTTGATGTGAGACTATCTTCTCCTTTTTTGTCTTCTCCACAACCACCATTCTATTCCACATATAGTGCTATGTTCATGGCTCACACTCATGTATTGCGTGAAAGTTGAAAGAGTTTGAGATTATTAAAGTATGAAACAATTGCTTGGCTCGTCATCGGGGTTGTGCATGATTAAATACTTTGTGTGATGAAGATAGAGCAACAACCAAACTATATGATTTTGTAGGGATAACTTTCTTTAGCCATGTTATTTTGAGAAGACATGATTACCTTGATTAGTATGCTTGAAGTATCACTGTTTTTATGTCTTTGTGAACTTTTATTTTGTATTATTTGGATCTGAACATTCATGCCACAATGAAAGAAAATTACATTATGAATTATGCTAGGTAGCATTCCACATCAAAAATTCTCTTTTTACCATTTACCTACTCGAGGACTAGTAGGAATTAAGCTTGGGGATGCTTGATACATTTCCAACGTATCTTTAATTTTTGATTGTTCCATGCTATTATATTACCCCTTTTGGATGTTTATGGGCTTTATTCTACACATTTATATCATTTTTGGGACTAACCTACTAACCGGAGGCCCAGCCCATATTGCTGTTTTTTTGCCTATTTCAGTATTTCGAAGAAAAGGAATATCAAATGGAGTCCAAGCGGAATGAAACCTTTGGGAATGTTATTTTTGGAACAAATCTGATCTGGAGAGCCTGGAGTGCAAGTCAAGAAAGCTCTGAGGGCCCCACGAGATAGGAGGGCGCCCCCCCTGTAGGGCGCGCCCCTGTCTCATGGGCCCCTCGGGCGTCCACCGACGTACTTCTTCCTCCTATATATATCCACGGACCCCGAAAACATCCAGGAGCACCACAAAACACAATTTCCACCGCCGTAACCTTATGTATCCGCGAGATTCCATCTTGGAGCCTTCGCCGGCACTCTGCCGGAGGGGGAATCGACCACGGAGGGCTTCTACATCAACACCATAGCCTCTCCGATGAGTTGTAAGTAGTTTACCACAGACCTACGGGTCCATAGTTATGAGCTAGATGGCTTCTTCTCTCTTTTTGGATCTCAATACAATGTTCTCCCCCTCTCTTGTGGAGATCTATTCAATGTAATCTCTTTTTGCGGTGTGTTTGTCGAGATCCGATGAATTGTGGGTTTATGATCAAGTTTATCTATGAATAATATTGGAATCTTCTTTGAATTTATGTATGATTGAGTTATCTTTGCAAGTCTCTTCGAATTATCAGTTTGGTTTGGCCTACTAGATTGATCTTTCTTGCCATGGGAGAAGTGTTTAGCTTTGGGTTCAATCTTGCGGTGATCTTACCCAATGACAGAAAGGGTTGCAAGACACGTATTGTATTGTTGCCATCGAGGATAGCAAGATGGGGTTTATATCATATTGCATGTGTTTATCCCTCTACATCATGTCATCTTGCTTAAGGCATTACTCTGTTCTTATGAACTTAATACTCTAGATGCAGGCAGGAGTCGGTCGATGTGTGGAGTAATAGTAGTAGATGCAGGCAGGAGTCGGTCTACTTGTTATGGACGTGATGCCTATATACATGATCATGCCTACATAACGTCATAATTATTTGCTTTTCTATCAATTGCTCGACAGTAATTTGTTCACCCACCATAATACTTATGCTCTCGAGAGAAGCCTCTAGTGAAACCTATGGCCCCTGGGTCTATCTCTTATCATATTTGCTTTCAATCTACTTTTATTTGCATATTTACTTTCTTGCATCTATATCATAAAATACCAAAAATATATTTATCTTATCATACTATCTCTATCAGATCTCACTTTCGTAAGTGACCGTGAAGGGATTGACAACCCCTTTATTGCGTTGGTTGCAAGTTTTCAGTTTGTTTGTGTAGGTGTGTGGGACTTTTGAGGAGCCTCCTACTGGATTGATAACTTGGTTCTCAAAACTGAGGGAAATACTTACGCTACACTTTGCTGCATCACCCTCTCCTCTTCGAGGAAAACCAACGCTAGCTCAAGACGTAGCAGTCATAAAGGGACCATTACGGTTCATGGCAGTCGAAAGGTGGCTTTGGAGTGCGAGGAAGGTGACGTTGCTTATGCTGAGTTGGTCTGTGCTGCAGAAGAGGTAAAGTTTTATAAAGACAATGTTGACCCGGCAGACATGACATCCTTAAAGAAGCCCACCACGGAGCATGAACTGGAGATGAAGTTTAAGTCGGCTGATGACACTAAGCTGGTTGATTTTGTTCCTGGCAATTCATCTAAGCAGTTCAACATCAGTGCCAATATGGATCCCAAATAGGAAAGCGCGCTCATCGAGTTCATCCGTGAGATTCGGGACATCTTTGCATGGAAACCTTCTGACATGCCGGGTGTACCGAGAGAACTCGCTGAGCACACTCTCAATATTGTTCCAAAATTTAAGTCGGGCAAGCACTTTCTTCGGCGGTTCAACGAAGAGAGGCGTAAGGCCATCGGTGAGGAAGTGGCCTGGCTCTTAGCGTCCGGGTTCATTATTGAAGTGTTTCATCCTGAGTGGTTGGCTAACCCGGTGCTAGTACTCAATAAGAACGGCACTTGGCGTATGTGCGTGGATTACACGGATTTAAACAAAGCTTGTCCGACTGATCCCTTTGATCTCTCTCGTATTGATCAAATTATTGATGCTATGGCGAGTTGTGAGCGTTTGAGCTTTTTGGATGCTTACTCAGGTTATCATCAGATCAAGATGGCGGTTAAGGACCAGGAGAAGATAACTTTCATTACTCCCTTTGGAGCCTTCTACTATGTTTCTATGCCTTTTGGGCTCAAGTGCCCATGCGACTTATCAGCATTGTGTGCAGAATTGCCTTCATAATCATTTTGGGCGCAATGTTCATGCTTATGTGGACGATATTGTGGTGAAGTCCAGAGAGAAGGAAACATCGATAGATGATCTAAAGGAGACCTTCGACAATCTTCGAGTCTACAATATGATCGGCCAAGTGTGTCTTCGGTGTGCCCACAGGCAAGCTTTTGGGTTTTCTTGTTTCTAACAGAGGCATTGAGGCTAACCCGGAGAAGATCAAGGCTATTACCTCTTTGGCAAAACCCAAGTGCATCAATGATGTTCAGTGTTTGGCGGGTCGTATTGCTGCCTTAAGCCGGTTCATAAGCCGGTTAGGTGAGAAGGCCATACCGCTGTATCATATGATGAAGAAGACATATGACTTTGTCTGGAGTGATGCTGCTTACGTTGGCTTTGAAGATTTGAAGAGACAGTTAGCTGAGCCGCCGGTCCTTGCTGCTCCCATTGATAAGGAGCCGCTATTGTTATATGTGGCTGCTAACACATGTGCTGTCAGTGTAGCCATTGTGGTGGAGCGCAAGGAGGTGGGTAAGGAGCATCCGGTTCAACAGCCGGTTTACTACATCAGTGAGGTGCTTATTGAGTCCAAGCAAAGGTATCCACATTGGCAGAAGCTCGTTTGTGGCAAGCCGGAAACTTAAGCAATATTTTCTGGGTCATCCCATCACTTTGGTCAGTTTTGCTCCGTTAGGGGATATCATCCAAAACAGAGAAGCCACAGGACGAGTCGCCAAGTGGGCTATTGAACTTGGGCCTCATGGTTTAAAGTATGTGCCACACACTGCCATCAAGTCTCAAGCATTGGTGGGCTTCATCAATGATTGGACGGAGCTGCAGATGCCTGAAGAAACGCCAGACAACACATATTGTACTATTCACTTTGATGGATCCAGGCAATTGGAGGGCTCGAGGGCTGGAGTTGTTTTAGCTTCCCCTCGAGGTGACAAGTTCCGTTATGTGCTAAGGTTGATGTTTCCCTGTACTAACAATGCAACTGAGTATGAGGCCTTGCTCCATGGTCTTCGGATGGCTAAGGAGATGAGTTTAAGCCGGGTAAGGTGCTTTGGCGACTCAGATTTGGTGGCTCAACAAGTCTTAGGCAAGTGGGATTCTAAAGACCCCCTCATGGCGGCTTATCATCATGAAGTTGATGCTGTTGCTGGACACTTCAAGGGTTACCAGGTGGAACACATTGATCGCAGGAAGAATGAGGCGGCTGATGCCCTGAGCCGGCTAGGGTCTCAACGGAAGTCGGTGCCGCCTAATACCTTCTTGGATATTCTGCATAACCCTTCTGTTAAGTTGCATACATAGGAAGACTTGGCTGTCCCTGACCCAGAAGATCAGTTAGTGGCGGCTCTTCACGTCATCCCAGATTGTACAGTGCCATATTTGGCTTACATGACCCGGGGCGAGTTGCCTGAGGATGAAACATTGGCCAGGCAGATAACCCAGCGGTCTAAGTCAATGACAATTGCCAATGGCGAGTTGCATCATCGCAGTGTCACTGGGGCGTTTCAACGCTGTGTCTCTCCAAAGGAAGGTCAAGAAATTCTTCATGAGATTCATGAAGGAGATTATGGTCACCATGCCGTCTCAAAATCCCTGGTGGCTAAAGCCTTTCGTCATGGGTTTTATTGGCTAACGGCTCACGCAGACGCAGAGGATCTGGTCAGTAAATGTGACGGTTGTCAAAAGTTCTCACGGCGAGCTCATGTGCCGGCTCAAGAGTTGAGGATGATTCCAATTACTTGGCCGTTTGCAGTTTGGGGGCTTGACATGATTGGGCCTTTTAAAAGGTCCAAAGATAAGAAGACCCACCTTTTGGTGGTAGATGACAAGTTCACAAAATGGGTTGAGGCAGAGCCAGTTAGCAAGTGTGATGCAGCCATGGCGGTTCAATTCATGAACAAGGTGATCTTTCGCTTTGGTTTTCTGCATAACATTATAACTGACAATGGTACTAATCTGTCCAAGGGTGCCATGGAGGAGTTCTGTCAACATGAGCATATCCGACTTGATGTTTCATCGGTAGCTCACCCCCAATCCAATGGTCAAGCTGAAAGAGCCAATCATGAAATCTTGAAAGGCATCAAACCCCGGCTTATGGTCCCTTTGCAATGGACACCGGGTTGTTGGGTAGATGAGTTACCTTTTGTGATATGGAGTATCAATACCACCCCCAACAGGTCTACGGGTTATACGCCTTTCTTCATGGTTTATGGAGCAGAGGCGGTTCTACCAAGTGACATCCCCCATGACTCGCCCCGCGTGGCGGCTTATGTTGAAGCTGATAGTGAACAAGCCCGTCAGGATGCACTTGACCTGCTAGATGAAAATTGTGACTTGGCAGCAGCTCGTTCGGCGATTTATCAACATGACCTGCGCCGTTATCATAGCTGCCGGGTTAAGTCCAGAAACTTTCAGGAAGGTGACTTGGTGCTCCGGCTCATCCAGGATCAAATGGATGCTCACAAGTTATCCCCACCTAGGTAAGGGCCCTTTGTGGTCAGCAAGAACTTCAACAACGGGTCATACTACCTTATCGATGTTCGAGAGCATAAAGACTCACGTAAGTAAGAGGAGGAGACCCGCCGGCCGTGGAATATAGCTCATCTTCGGCCTTACTACACTTGAGCCACCGGCTCTCATGATGTACATATTTTTACGATGTATATACTATGATAAGCAATAAAGCAGGACCTTTGTCCTTTTCATCCTCAAAGATTACATGTTTTCATCATTGTTTTTGAAAAACGACCAACTGGGGGCTGATCATATTTGAATCTAGCTTAACTTTCTTGGTCCGACTTATGATCGTATCCAAATCTAGCCATTAAATTTTATGATCACTAGGGGGCTTCCTGTTCAAACATAGGTCGTATTCGAACCAAAGAGAACATAGTTGTCGGTACCCTTTTGATTGGCACACTACCAAGCTCACTAGAGGGATTCTTGATCGTATTCATAGCTTAACCTCTTTGGGTCCGACTTTGATCGTGTTCTAATCAGAGTCGTTAAAAAACTCTCAAGGTCATTTGGGGGCTTCCTGTTTACACATGGGTCGTATTCGAACCCAAGAGAACATAGCTGTCAGAACCCTCTTGATCTGCGCAATGCCGAAGCCACTGGGGGCTACATGATCATATTCAAATCCTAGCTTAACACCTTTGGAACGTTTTACTAATCGTATTTGAATCAGAAGCCTTTGCTTTATTTTATCTCTATTTGACTTAAGTGTTTTGAAAACAATCTTTGGTTTGTCTTGAGACTTTTCTTGTTCAGATTTAAATATAAGTGCGGTTTAGCTTTAAACCGGCTTAGTTTTGAATGATAAGTCACCAACATGTGACAAACATCATATACCTGGAAGTAAGTGGCTTCTGAGGATTGAGTTATCACTCTTATTGTGTGTGTCATATAAACCGGCAGTTCAAAGTTCAAGTCACAGGTATGATATTAATAGTATGTTTCAAATAGCTATAATTCATAACATGTTTATCTATGATTCTTATCTTCATGATGAAAGTTATATGACCCGCCTTGCAGTAAGCCGCCAAGAGTCTTTGTGTGTAGGATAGTTTAACGACTTCTTATGCATAAGGAATACAGATGATAAAAAGGAGAAAATATAAGACGACGGCTTAAATAGTGTTAAGACATCAAAACATGCCCGATGGCACGACAAAGCGAAGTCTTTCCTATCCTATTACATGACTCCCCGAGTCCAAAGGATTAAATTGTTTTTCAGCAGGTTACAAATATAAGTTGCTGGCGGATCAACTCTCTTGTTGGCCTGAAGCGTCCGGGTCAGCCCTCTTCGCTTCTTTGCCCTGTTCCCTTTCCTGGAAGGTTGATGATGACCAGTCAATGTCATTCAAAGCTTCAAATTCAGCTTCATCATCAATTAGTCTGACCGGGTCAACTCCAGGGGCGAAGGTATGCTTACGGATTGAGGGGATCAGGCTAGTCACTTTGTAATGTGGCGTTGGAATTCTCCGGTTCTCTGTGTCATAACCCGACTGATACTTGGTGAGATCTACTTCATCAGCTATCAGGGTGGCCGCGGGGCGTACCTCCTTCACACAAGTGGCAAAGTCTTCCTGTTCAAAGGGAGTGCCATCCTCCTTAAGGCTCGGATAACCAATGGCGATGTCGGCCGGGTCTAACTCTGGTAGCCAAGCTTTGGCCCGTCTTAAAGCATTCACCGCTCCGGCTCTGGCAGACGAACGCCTTAGTTCAGCGAGTCGCTGGGGGAGCATAGAAAGTTTCTTTAGCACATCCACCAGGAGTGTGGGCACTTCATTGGACAAGGCCACTATGGCTAAGGCACGGTAAGACCCTGTATAGAGTTGTTCTACCAACGTATACACCGCCTTCAGCTTTATCAGCATATCCTGATTAAGATTGGAGCTCCTGGGGCCTGCATAACAATGTCAGGTGCGTTACTAACAATTTATATGATCATTGGAAAGTTTCCAGTATTTAACACTTGCAGGGCGACTTACCAAAGATCGCTAAGACCATCTGAGATATATGGCGTTTTAAGCTGGATAGTTCAACGGTTGCTTCTTCAAGAGCCACCTCTGCCTTCTCAGCTCGATTGGTTAAGGCAATCTTTTCATTAGCCCAGGCCTTTTTCTCCACTTCAAAGTCCTTTTTCAGTTTTTCTTGTTCAGATACACTAAATTCAAACTTGGAGTTGGCTCTTTGGGTTTCCGTCTCTTGTGCTTCCAGGCGGTTCTTCAGGTCAGATACTTCTGATTCAAGTTGACTGGTGGTGGCCTATACAAAGTACCGGGTCAAAAATCATAACTGTTAGCATCTAATATTACAAGTCCCAAGCCTTTTGCAAGCAACAACACTTGGCACTTGGGGGCTAATGTCTACCAAAGAATTTTCTCTACGTGGCGGTTCATGAGAGTAAGTCCCAAGTACTTTGCAAGCAAAAGCACTTGGCACTTGGGGGCTAATGCATATTGTTGTTGAATATTTTACAAGTATCTTATTCTATTCAAGCATGTAAAGGACCGGCTTAAAAATGCTGCTTAAGCCGACCCTTGGGGGCTACATAGTAAGCCGGAATTCTTACATATTTTGTCCCTATATATTACTAATGTTATTAAGCTTGTTTCTAAGTCTACAACACATTCATCATAAGCAATAGACTTGGGGGCTGGCATAACAAGGGTAAATTAGTACAGAGAAAGGATTGTACCTCAAACTTCTGGTGCATCTGCTTCACCATATTAATTTCAACATCACGACTGCTATGTACTTGGCTCAGATAGCCAGAGAAAACCTCCCCAATACTCACATGAGTGTAATCAGCAACATCAAGCTTGACCAGGCGGCGTTCCAAAAGCTCCTCCTTGGCAGAACATTTCGCCAGTACGGTTGGCCTCCCCGGTTCAACGTAACCGGTCTTGGTGATCTCGACATTAGGGTCTTGAGGATCATCTGTCCTAGCCGGGCTAGGGATTTCTGGGTTTTCAGAGCCATCGATGGCTCGCTCAGCAGGCGGGTCAGCAATTGGCGTGGGCGCGTCAGAAATAAACAAAGGATAAGCAGGTTATCATTACCCTGGAGCAGTTTTGAAAGCCGGCAAGTTAGACTGCATTGACTCGCCGGAGGAAGGTGAAGTTTCTTGATAATTCGAGTCAGAAGGGTTCAGTGGTTGATGAGTGAGACCCGCCAAAGGATAAGAGGAATTTAAGTCAAAGGTGACCTTGTTCCGGCGCTTCCATGGTGTGTTTGGTAAGCCGGAGGAGAGTTCAGCGTCTTTGTTGGTCCGGGTCTACCTCCGGCTCTCATGAATCTGTCGCTTCAAAATAATTTGAGGATCTTGATAAGCTAAGGGATGCGAAAATCTTACATTTCGGGTTACCCATTGGAGTTTTTGTCTCGGCAAAGGCTCTGAGTTGGAGGAAATAATAGTTACCTCTTCATGCACCCCGTGACTCGTGCCCATGTCCTCCTGATCATAATCAATATCAATAAGGTGATTAAAAAATGAGCCAAGAGAGTCAAGGGCTACCTCCGACTCAGAAGAGTCCTCCAGTTGAAGTAACTCGGAAGCGTCGGGTTTCTTTCCCCTTTTCTTTACAATGGCTTTCCTGGCGGCCCTCTTGGCCTTCCTAGCCTTCTTTGCGGCTTCATGATCATATTTCGCCTTCCAGAATTTATCATCAGCCTGTGAAAGTCGGCAAAGGAGTTGAGTACAGACAAGAACGTTAATGATGGAGATGATTTATTCAGTTTGGCGACTTACTGCTGGAGCCGGGTTAGCTTCGCAGTAAGGGCTTAGGCCTATCTTGCCACAATCTGCTAGGCTCTTGTTTAAGAGCGACTTGGTCATGTCATTGATGAGATCTTCAGGTAAGTCGTCAGAACTGTGTCGCAGAGGATCATCTTTCTTGCCTGAATAGGTGCACATTAAACTGGGGCGGCGGCTTAATGGAATGATCCGCCAGGCGAGCCAAACCCGGACTAAGTCAATGCCATTTAGCCCGTTCCCCAGAAGAGCCTTGATCTTAGCCAGGGTGGGGGCAAGCGTCTTGCGTTCGGCGGCTGTTATTTCATCAGGAAGTGGATGATTGGAATCAAGACAAAGTGTGCAAAACCCAGGCAGAGGATTCTCATCAGCTGGAGAAGTGTCTTGGCAGTAGAACCATGTTTGGTTCTAGTATTTGGGATGACTTGGTGGATTGGCATAGGAAAAAATGACGTCTCTCCGACGCTGGATTGAGGCACCACCAAGTTCCAAGCTTTGTCCGTTGGCACATTCATTTTGGCGGTTCAAATAGAATAACTCTCTAAATAATAACAGATTGGGTTCTTCTCCAAGATATACCTCACTGAACACTTGGAAATTGCAAATGTTAGACACGGAATTGGGTCCGATGTCTTGAGGACGGAGATCAAAGAAGTGCAAGACATCCCTAAAGAATTTTGAGCTGGGTGGTGAGAAACCCCGGTACATATTCAAGATGGCGGCTTACAAAGGGGCCTAATGGTATATGACTAACTACATCGGGTTCTTTAAACCGTCGTGGGTAAACAGGTTATTTAAGCCATCATGAGTATTTGACTTTATCTATTGAGCATTGCAATTTGGTCTGGTGGTTTGAATCGCCATGGCTATGTGGATCTAACAAGTGCAGGTTTTTTTACTAAGTGTTGCACAAACAAGTTTCATAGGCCGCGACAATAACTTTGGATCAAATGATGTTTAGGAAAAGAAAATATTCTAGACCTAAAAAGCAAGTACAGATGAGTTCATCAGTCCTAATGGGGCCTTTTTGCAAGATAAAAGGATCTGCTAGTATCAAAAATGAGTGCGAAACAGCTACCGCATAAGTTTTATACTCTTTTTGGATCAAAGGAGGCTGCAGTGGTGAAGCTACGAAGAAACTGAGATGAACAACGAAGAACACAGAAAGAACTTAGAAACCCTAATGCAGATCTAAAGCATGGGAAGAAGAAGACTTACGGCTGTAGGGCTACTGCGGAGGCTTGCCGCCATTCTCTAGACATATTCAGGTTGATGCAGCCGCCAAGGTCGACGAAGACGAGGTGCGCGGCGGCGGCAGCGGAGCTTGAGCAGCGGTAGGGTGCGAGAGGAAGAAGACGAGGAAAGGGAGAATGAGAAGAGACCTAGTCGTGCCTATTTATAAGGGAAGGCTGATAAGTGGGCGCAAAAAACGAGGAGGCCAAAGACATGGTCATCCAACTACAAAGACGCCTCGATTTTCGGGATGGTCATTAAAAGATAAAAGATCCATTGAAATATATCAGACAAAACATGCATTAATGGCAGATGACGTCATGGCGGGTTGCCATGAATCCAAAGGATGACGTCATGGCCGGTTACATAAATTTCATAAGCTAGGAGCACAAGATTTTTTCTTAAATGTCGAAGATTGACATGAACCAGTTCAAATCAATCTGGGGCCTAATGTTGTGGATATAACTATTAGGTATGACCCGCCGAGGAGGGGCTAGGTTATACCTATGAGTACTTCGAAGCCCAAGACCAAGCTTGAAGATGGCGGTTCAGTTAAGGGCCCAAAGCCCAGAGGCGACTTAAGGCTTATAGAGATAAACCGCCATATGTACATTACTTGTATTGTAGGGCAAGAATAGTTAAGTGACTGAGCCGGACAATGTTTATGAGCCAGACGGGACTCTGTAAGCCGCCGGACGTTGACCTTTGTATATAAAGGGATGACCCGGCGGCGGTTCAGGGCAAGTAACATCAGTCGAGAGCTAGGTCAAGCGATTCGCTCCCTGGTTATCGAGACATAAGCAATTCCACTCAAAACTAGATCGTAGGCTTTTACCTTCACCGTAAGGGGCCGAACCAGTATAGACCTCGTGTCCTTTGTCCTGATTAACCCCTTTAAGCTTCCTAGTTGCGATGGCTCCATGACTAAGTCCTTTCATGAGGACATCTGACGTGACAATTCCAGATCTGTTGTCGCTCCTGTAAGTAAGAGTCCACAAAAGAAATAGTCTGGTGTGGGTTTTGAATCAAAGATTCATAAATTGCCTTGCGCCTTGCATACCACATAGCCCAAAGTGTGACTACCATCCTCATGAAACTCGCATGATCTAGAGCCTCATGAAGTTCAAATAGCCAGTTCTTCGCACTTGGCTCAATATTTTCTGTCATCTTTGAAACATGTGGTTCATCCGATAAGGCCCATATGCACCTTGACATCATACTTGACAAGAGAGCATGCCTCCACCAAACTACTCTCTCTACTCACAATAGGATTCCAAACCCTGTTATGGGCTTCCAGCCCATAAAGCCACATGCGCGAACACGAAATGCCAAAACAAAACATGCGCCAACAAGAGACTTGGCTATTTTCGAGAGCAGCAATCCGATGCTCAGGCTCATCTGCACCTGCGATGAAAATAATTCAAAATAAATACTAAAAAGTCCTTTTTTTGCATGGTAGACAATTTGGTGAATGAGATGCGCTCCAAATTTCATATCATTCCGACATATGAATAGTTCTCGACAAAAAAGACAAATTTGGGGTCTGTAAAAACATTTATTGTTTACGTACTGTTTTGACCCAATTTGTCTTTTTGCTGAGAACTACTCATATATCCAAATGAACTGAACTTTGAAGCGGCCTCACATACCAAATTATCTCCAAGCAAAAAAATGGATCTTTATTTTTTGTGTGATTTTTTTGACCGGGTGCAGATGAGCCTAGGTTCAGAACTGGAATTCGTATTTACTCTTCTGAACTATTCTCACCTCATGCGCCAACATGAAATGCCAAACAACATATTAGTAGAGCATGATTAATAGTACAGCCAGCTGATGGCTATATGATATTGCCATGTCTTCTATAGTCAAGCTTATAGCCGACAAGTATAATAGTTAGACATAAAGTTGTGCTACTTTATTAATACATGGTCTATTTCCCACTCTCATATAGTGTCTAGGAGCATGTGCTGCAGCTGGCTCTTATTCTATAGCCGACTCCTCTTCTCTCTCCTTTTCTCTCCTCTCCAAGTCCTCGGAAAAATAATATTTTAACTCTTATAACCTGCTTACATAAGCTTATTGTACTTGCTAGTAGAAGTTATGGAAAAATAAAGCAGCGGTGACCAAATATTTGGGATTTATGTAAAGCTGGCACAAATTTTAAGTAACAACGCTTAATATGTTTTTGTTCTAATTGAAGCTAGCATAATAAATCTTAAAGTAACAACGCTTAATACAATTTCGGCCACGATGCGGACACGTCTGTCTGATCCCTGCCAAATATAAAATAGAAGGAGGTATAGAGAACCTGCAGTGGATTAACAACAGCCACCGAGGGCCTCTTTGGTTACCTGCATCATTTTTTGTCTCATTGCATCTGTGACTCAGTCGGGTCTGGTTGAGCAAATGTAAGGTAAAAATTATGTTGTGCACATCATTTGGTAGGCTGCATAAAGTTGGTTACATTAGGGAAGGAATATTTGTCTAGCATTTGTTGACCTGCGTTGGCCGGGCTAATGCATAGGCACGGTGTTTGGTTGCATACACTAGACGTGATTAAGAGTTACACTAGAGTGACTCGACAACTATGGTGGATGTTGGTCGTGGCGTCACGTCTGACACGACGAGCAATCCCGTCGACGGCGTGACGAACCAGTTGCTAGCATCTTCGCCGCAAGAAAAGTTTGCGAGGAGGGACGAGGAAGAGAGTGCCGAGGAAGAGGACGGGAGGGGAAATGCAGTGCGTGTGACATAGCAGCAGTGTTAGTATAATAGGACGCAGGAGAGGAGACTGAGAGGAGCGACGCTGGCGGTTACAGTAGTGTAGTAGGACGCGGGAGAGGAGTCCGAGAGAAACAACGCTAGTGATGACGCCAATGTAGTAGGATGCAAGAGAGGAGGCTAAGAGGAAGGATGCCGACGGCTGTGGTAGTCTATTTGGACGTGGGGAGGAGGCTGAGAGGAACAATGCGGTGGCAGCACCAGTGTAGTAGGACGCATGAGAGGAGGCCAAGAGGACCAACATCGGCGACTGCGGCAGTGTAGTAGGATGTGGGGAAGGACAATGAGAGGAACGACGCCAGTGAGGGCACCGGTGTAGTAGTACGCAGGAGAGGAGGCCAAGAGGAAGTGTAGTAGTACGCAGGAGAGGAGGCCGAGAGGAACGACGCTGGTGGCGGTGCTAGTGTAGTAGGACGCAACAGAGGAGACCGAGAGGAATGACTTCGGTGGCGGCGCCAGTGTAGCAGGACGCGGGATAGAAGTGTTGGAAATATGCCCTAGAGGCAATAATAAAATGGTTATTATTATATTTCCTTGTTCATGATAACTGTCTGTTGTTCATGCTATAATTGTATTAACCGGAAACTGTAATACATGTGTGAATATATAGACCACAATATGTCCCTAGTGAGCCTCTAGTTGACTAGCTCGTTAATCAATAGATGGTTATGGTTTCCTGACTATGGACATTAGATGTCATTGATAACGGGATCACATCATTAGGAGAATGATGTGATGGACAAGACCCAATCCTAAGCATAGCACAAGATCGTGTAGTTCGTTTGCTAAGAGATTTTCTAATGTCAAGTATCATTTCCTTAGACCATGAGATTGTGCAACTCCCAGATACCGTAGGAATCTTTGGGTATACCAAACGTCACAACATAACTGGGTGGCTATAAAGGTGCACTACAGGTATCTCCGAAAGTGTTTGTTGAGTTGGCACGAATCGAGACTGGGATTTGTCGCTCCGTATGACGGAGAGGTATCTCTAGGACCACTCGGTAATGCATCATCATAATGAGCTCAATGTGACTAAGGAGTTAGTCACGGGATCATGCATTACGGAACGAGTAAAGAGACTTGCTGAAAGGATCGATATAGTTGACTAGAGGGGGGGGGGGTGAATAGGCAACTAACAATTTTAGCTTTTCTTTACAAAATTAAACTTTGCAACAAAGTAGGTTGTCTAGATATGCAACTAGGTGAGCAACCTATATGATGCAACAATCAACAACTGCACAAGAAAGCAAGGGATACAACACAAATAAGCTTGCACAAGTAAAGGCATGAGATAACCAAGAGTGGAGCTGATGGAGACGAGGATGTGTTACCGAAGTTCCTTCCTTTTGAAGGGAAGTATGTCTCCGTTAGAGCGGTGTGGAGGCACAATGCTCCCCAACAAGCCACTACGGCCATCGTATTCTCCTCACGCCCTCACACAATGCGAGATGTCGTGATTCCACTATTGGTGCCCTTGAAGGCGGCGACCGAACCTTTACAAACAAGGTTGGGGCTATCTCCACAACTTAATTGGAGGCTCCCAACGACACCACGAAGCTTCACCACAATGGACCATGGCTCCGCGGTGACCTCAACCGTCTAGGGTGCTCAAACACCCAAGAGTAACAAGATCCGCTAGGGATAAGTGGGGGAATCAAATTTCTCTTGGTGGAAGTGTAGATCGGGGCCTTCTCAACCAATCCCGAGAAAGTCAACAAGTTTGATTGGCTAGGGATAAAGATCGGGCGAAAATGGAGCTTGGAGCAACAATGGAGCTTTTGGGGGAAGAGGTAGGTCAACTTTGGGGAAGAAGACCCCCTTATATAGTGGGGGGAACAATCTAACCGTTACCCCCCAAAGCAGCCCCGTAGAGAGCGGTACTACCGCTGGGGTGGGCGGTACTACTGCTGGGGTGGGTGGTACTACCGTCCCACCTTGCGGTACTGCCGTGCAGAAGAGGGGAGCGAAGGATCTGGACCCAGAGCGGTACTACCGTGGAGGTAAGGCGGTACTACCGCTTAAGAGTAGTACTACCGCCTCTACTACCACAACTAGTGCCGCAAAACCCAACACAAGAAAAAGAACCCTCGAGTCGAGGCGGTAGGAGCATGGAGCCGCAGCGGTACTACGGTTGAGGGCTTCAAGCGGTACTACCGCTGTGGAGCGGTACTACCGCTTGTAACACTTGGGCGGTACTACCGCTGTGGCCCGCGGTACTACCGCTGGGTCCAAACGATGCTCAAAAGAAGGAGAATGAGCTCTCCATTGAAGCGGAAAGGCTCAGAGGGTGTGACAAGGATGTGTACATGTTGATTCCACCCTAGCCTTACCAAAGCGGACCCCCTCTCGATAGTAAGGTGACTCCTACGAAACTAGACCACAAACATAGAACCGAAAGAGCTGCACCATCTTGAATAACACTCCGAGGGGAGGGAATCGTCTCATGCCAAAGGATGACTCTCTGAAAAACTCAACGCACACGATTAGTCCGCAAGAGCATTGTCATCAATCACCAAAACCCCTTAGGGATAAATATGCCCTTACAATCTCCCCCTTTTTGGTGGATTGATGACAATACGAGATTTGCACAAACGGGAAAAGACATAGGACATAAGCAAACCCCACAACTCTAAAGTATAGACGAGCTCTCCCTAGATGTGTGCTTTCTAGATAAGTGCTTTGGACTGCACGACACACATACTAGGATCAACACTCCCCCTATAATTTAGAGACCAACAACCTAAGCAGGATATATGAGAGCAGGGTAAATAATAGGATAAGCATGCAACTCATAAGATACCAAAGTACTAGATAGACATAGATAATGATAATATAAAGATAAGGTAGCATATGTCTCACACCATATGTTGGGAACTTAGGTCTCACTGGCACAAAACCAAACAAAGCAAATGGCAAGAAACACACAACGACACCACAAAGAAACACTCGCAACTCAACAAACGACACAAATCCCTAAGCTCTCCCCCCTTTGGCATCAAGACGCCAAAAAGGCAAAGAGTGCTGCTATAGCTCCAGGTGATAGCAAGCTGAGGATCTCGAACATCACATCCTAGCGGGATCGTCTGCACTGCCGTCATCGGTCGGAAACTGCTCGGCGTCTGAATCTATCCACGGGCAGTGCTGCTGAATCCACTCCTCCTCCTCAGTTATCTGGCCCTTAGATCCACTGTTCACAGTCGCACCTAACTGACGCATGAGCTCCTTGTGACGTCCCCTGGCCTTCTTCTCAGCCACATGAGTCATGTACTGACCATGAGACTCCATGCAGAAAAGCTTCTTCATCTTGAGCTTGAGCTTCTTTGCCCAAGAGGGCTCTACTCCAGAAGGCTCATAGTCAGCGTCATCATCAGCATCAGCTTCGTCCTCGGTCTCCATGGCAGCAACAGAATATATACCCCCAGCTTTAGGGGCCGGGGTGCCCCAATTGTCCTTCCTCAGACGCTTGATCTCATGAGAAATCAAATCTCCAGTTTCCAGCAGGACCCTGGGATAGACCTGTGCCCAGGCCTTCTCAATGAGTAACATGATGAATGGTCCATAGATCGGGCACTTGCGCTCAGAGATAGCAGATAGAAGTTCAAACCACATAACATGAGAAATGTACAGGGACTCGCCAGTGTTCGCTTCCTTCTCGTGCTGGCAGAAGAGAAGCATGTCCACAAGATAGGAGTGGACCATATCCAGATTCCCGATGCGAGGGAAGAGAGTCTCTCGGAAGACACGGTGAAGAATGTCCAGAAAGGCAGGCAACTCATAGGTTTGCTTCTTAGTCTCGGGGTGAATCTTCACAGAACAGTAGGGCCAGAGGGCTTGCTTGTGAGTGGAGGTTGCATTGCGGTGAGGGCGGAAACCGATTGGAGTCTCAAGCCCGTGATCTTCCACCCCAAGAAACTCCATGAAGGCCTTCCACTTGATAGAAAGCAACTTGCCATTTGTCATCCAAGTCAAAGTCCTTTCCTCATCAGTTCCTAGATGGACAGTGGCATAGAATTGAGCCACCAAATCTGCATCAAAGTCCTTGTTGAGCTGCAAGATCCTGAGAATGTTCAGCTGAGAGCACATCTGAAGGGCTTCACCAAAGTACTCAGGGTCCTTCTCCATAAAATCCGTGTCGACGGAGCGCACATCAACATAGAGATTCTTCTTGGCCTTGATCACATCAAAGAAGATGGCAAACTAAAAGCGGTTCCAGAACGGACGGTTGACCAAAGTGGGTTATTGGTCTTCCACATAGGGGTTGCGTCGATGCCTTGCCCAGAACTCCTTGGCATTCATTTCAGTCACAGTTTTTCCCCTCGGCTTCGGCTTGACGGCAGAGTTCTTCTTAAGCTAAGGCGGAGGTGGAGCACTTGAGGAAGCACCCGCTGGCGGCGATGGAGCACTAGATGAACCACCTGCTAACTCAGAAGTGCGGTAGCGCTTTGACGTTGCACGACCGGGTTGACACGGCAGGCTTGCTGCTCAGGATGTTCATCACCTGGAACCAAACACACGAACACACGAAACAACCAGAAAGAACGAGCATAAGCCAACAAACATAATGAACGAGATCAGGAAATGGTAGGAACATGAAGGAACTGGGCAAGCAGCGGTAGTACCGCGACCCGGAAGCGGCAGTACCGCCCGAGCGGTAGTACCACACCAAAGGGAGCGGTAGTACCGCTCGAGACAGGGAAACGGCGGTTCCCTACTGCCGTGGTCAAATCCGGCACTACCGGCCTGCCAAATTCAAAAATACTCCTACCAACCATGAATCCAAATAGTCTAGTTGCCTTCTCCAACCTACTCAAGCCTAGATTTAGCCAAAAATCAAGAGATGCAACCACTATTGCCCCTAAGACACTAGATCTGAAATCTAGACAAAACGAGAGGAGGAACGGGGGCAATACCGGCATCCATGTCAAGAGGACAAGGTGGGGATCGACTCCACCAAAGGAAGTGGAGAAGGAAGGCCCGGAGATGACGGCCTACCGGAGCCCTCCCACGGCGAGGCGATGCTGGAGAGACGAAGAGGAACGAAGGGGCGGAGCGAATGGGTATGGGGGAGAAGAAACCTCCCCCTGCCCCGACATAACCCCCTGGTCCTGCCCCTCAGTGGTAGTACCGCACTGGTGGGCGGTAGTACCGCTTGTCAACATAAGCAGTAGTACCGCGCACCACCAACGGTAGTACCGCCCAGCAAGGCACAACAACTAGACAGCAAACGTCTTTGCTCAAAAAGAAGAGAAAGCCAACAGCAAGAAGAGGAAATAAAACTTGGCAGCGAGAACACTAGCAAGGGGACAAGAAACACACCTCTTCAAGAGAGGGCGGTGGCCGAGGCCACTTATGTTTGAGTCAAGAGGTATGGCGCCACGAAGATTTTAACCTTGGGACCATGACCAAAACTCGTCCTTGAAGCACAAGTACCATAAAAAATGGTTAATGTGAAAGACACAATCAATTTATGCATAATGGGGGGAGGGAGAGTTCATTGAGAGAACAACACCCCCCCTATGTCCATGCCTACACCTAAACTAGACAACAAGTTGAATGTGGTGGGGTGTGCATGGGTTTAAGTCACATTGCTCGAATCGATTATATTTAGCTCATGCCTTAACTCACGAAATCTTGCTTCATCCAAGGGCTTCGTGAAAATATCTGCAAGGTTATCATGAGTGTTGACATACTTGAGCTTGATCTCCCCTCATCTAATGTGATCTCGGATGAAGTGATACCGAATCTCAATATGCTTCCTCTTGAAATGTTGCACCGGGTTGAGAGAAATCTTGATGGCACTTTCATTGTCACACCAAAGAGGCACTTTGTCACAAATGACACCGTACTCCTTTAAAGTTTGCCTCATCCATAAGAGTTGTGCACAACAACTACCGGCCGCCACATACTCCGCTTCGGTGGACGAGAGAGACACACAACTTTGCTTCTTGGAAGACCAACTCACCAAAGAGCAACCAAGAAATTGGCACCCTCCGGAAGTGGACTTCCTATCCACTTTGTCTCCCGCCCAATCGGAATCCGCATATCCTTCTAGCTTGAAGTTTGCTCCTCTTGGGTACCATAAGCCAAAGTTTGGGGTATGAGACAAATATCGAAAGATTCGCTTGACCGCCACAAAGTGGCTTTCCTTCGGTGCGGCTTGAAACCGTGCACACATTCCCACACTCAACATGATATCCGGTCTAGATGCACAAAGGTAAAGCAAGGAGACAATCATGGAGCGATATACCTTTTGATCCACCGCTTTACCGTTGGGATCAATGTCAAGTTGGCACTTGGTGGGCATTGGAGTAGAGGCCGGCTTGACATCGCTTAGCTTGAACCTTTTTAGCATGTCTTGAGTGTATTTGGCTTGGTTTATGAAGGTACCTTCTCTTCTTTGCTTGATATCGAAACCGAGGAAGAACTTCAACTCTCCCATCGACGACATCTTGAACTTAGAGGTCATGAGAGCGGCAAATTCCTCATTGAAAGCTTTGTTAGGGGAACCAAAGATAATATCATCAACATATAGTTGGCATACAAACAACTCCCCTTTGACCTTCTTAGTAAAAGAGTGGGATCGATTTGCCCAACCTCAAATCCACGATCTTGCAACAACTCGGTAAGGTGGTCATACCACGCACGTGGGGCTTGCTTAAGTCCATAGAGTGCCTTATCGAGTTGATACACATGATCCGGGAAGTAGGGATCCTCGAACCCGGGGGGTTGCTTGACATAAACCAACTCATTAATAGGACCATTAAGAAAAGCACTCTTCACATCCATTTGTTGTAACTTAAAGTTGTGATGGGAAGCATAAGCAATCAACAAGCGAATGGATTCAAGGCGAGCAACGGGAGCAAAGGTTTCACCGTAGTCGATACCCTCGACTTGGGAGTAGCCTTGTGCTACCAATCTTGCCTTGTTGCGAACGATGGTCCCATGAGCATCTTGCTTGTTCTTGAATATCCACTTGGTTCCAATGACATTGTGGTTCCTCGATGGCCTTGGCACCAATCTCCACACCTTGTTGTACTCGAAGTTGTTGAGTTCTTCATGCATGGCATTGAGCCAATCCGAATCTTCGAGCGCCTCATAGACCTTTTGGGGTTCAACACAGGAGACAAATGTGTGATGTTCATAATAGTTTGCTAATTGTCTATGAGTGCTTACCCCCTTCCTTAGGTTTCCAACCACATTCTCCATGAGATGACCTTTGGTGGTGAGCTTGGAAGCAATCTTCGTGCACGACGCTCTAATTCCTCCTTGGATGTGGAAGGAGGAGGGTTAACTTGATTATCTTGAGCGTCGTCTTGAGCTTGTTCTAGATCTTGAGCTTGCTCTTGATCTTGAACTTGCTCGAGGGGGAGAACTTGACCTTGGGCATCATTTGGTGGTTCACCACCATCTTGAGGTTGATCTTGCCCTTAGTCTTGTTCATGAGGTTGAGGGCCTTCACTTTGTTCTTCGGAAGCGTGTGGGTCTTGGGTTGGTGATGGCTCCACTTGAGTGGAGCATTGTCCTTCTCCTTCGGCCACAAGGGGTTCCTCAATGGGTAGGATATGACCCACACCCATTCTTATTATGGCTTGGGGAGGAATCTCATCACCTACATCACAAGTACCACTTTGCTCCACTTGGGATCTATTATTTTCATCAAACTCCATGTTACACGTCTCCTCAATGAGTCCGGTGGACTTGTTGAGGACACGGTAAGCATGAGAGTTTGTAGCATAACCAACAAATATGCCCTCATAAGCTCTAGCCTCAAATTTAGACAAGCAAACACCTTTCTTGAGAATGAAACACTTACACCCGAACACCCGAAGTACTTGAGGTTGGGCTTGTTACCGGTAAGTATTTCATAAGGATTCTTGTTCAAGCCTTTGCGGAGATAGAGCCGATTGGATGCATGACATGCTGTGTTGATGGCTTCAGCCCAAAAGTTGTATGGAGACTTGAACTCCGCCATCATGGTCCTTGCCGCATCAATCAACGTCCGGTTCTTCCTCTCCGCGACACCATTTTGTTGAGGGGTATACGGTGCAGCATATTGATGCTTGATCCCCTCATCACTAAGAAACTCATCCAAGGTGTAGTTCTTGAACTCGGTGCCATTGTCACTTCTTATTGTCAAGATCTTTGCATCATGTTGACGTTGAGCTTCATTTGCAAAGTCGATGACGGTTTGTTGAGTCTCACTCTTCCTCTTGAAGAAAAATACCCAAGTGTACCTTGAATAATCATCCACAATCACCAAGCAATACTTTCTACCTCCAAGACTATGAAAGGATGGAGGCTCAAAGAGATCCATGTGAAGGAGCTCCAAGGGTCTCTTTGAGTATATGATAGTCGTGGGAGGGTGAGCCTTTTCATGAAACTTTCCTTCGATACAAGCACTGCAAGCACGATCTTTGGCAAAACTAACATTTGTTAGTCCACGGACATGGTCCCCCTTGAGAAGACTTTGCAAAGATCTCATATTGACGTGGGCTAAACAGCGATGCCAAAGCCATCCCACATCAACTTTAGCCATTAGGCATGTCGCGGTCTTAGTGGGTCGCTCCGAAAAGTTAATCACATAGAGACCGTTCTCGACATGCCCAACAAAGGCTACTTTATGAGTCTTGCTCCACAAGAGGGCCACGATATCAATATCAAAGAAAGTGGCAAAGCCCATGAGCGCAAGTTGACGAACGGAAAGTAGATTGTACGCAAGGGACTCAACAAGCATGACTTTCTCGATCGTTAGATCATGAGAAATGACAACCTTGCCAAGACCCAATACCTTAGAAGACGAGGCATCATCCCACTCGACATTGGTGGGAATAGATGGGATCTTGTGCACGTCCACCACCAAGTCCTTGCTCCCGGTCATATGATTTGTTGCTCCACTATCGAGCAACCATGATCCCCCACCGGAAGCAAACACCTACAAGAGATCAATGCTTGGTTTTAGGTACCCATGTAGTAATGGGTCCTTTGATGTTAGCAACAAGGGTCTTAGGAACTCAAACAGACCATTCAATGTACTCATAAGAAGAACCAACAAATTTAGCATGAACATGCCCATCACTAGCACGAAACAACACATAAGAAGGGTTAAAGTCGCCGGCTTTGTTGGAAGAAATGGCTTTGCCCTTTTTGACATCACCACTCTTCACACTGTTCTTCTTCTCCTTAGGAGCACCCTCTCCCTCCTTCACAAAAGTTTGCTTGAGAGGAGGAGGTCGTTTGGTCTTGTCGTTCTTCTTCTTGTTCATGGACTTGGGTGCGAACCCAACTCCCTCCTTGACCACAACTTCCTTTTGATTGCTCAAAAGGTCGTTGAGGTTCTTCTCACCTTGTATGCATGTCACAAGGCCTTTCTCAAGTTGCTCCTTTAACTTGGCATTCTCCTCCACAAGATGCACATGCTCACAACACGGGTTAGTGGCATTTGCATTATCAATTATTACCATATGAGGAAAGGTGGCCTTTTCTTTGGTTAACTTAACTTGGAGTTGAGCATGAGACTCCTTGAGGCTAGCATGAGCACCCTTCAAGACCTTGTGGGCCTTGTCAAGTAAATCAAACTCCCCCTTGAGTATAGCATGGTCAACGCCAAGTTTAGCCTTCTCGGAAGTTAACACAGGAGACACAACAAGAGCATGATCAAGATATTTCTTTAACTTAGCATGGTCATCATTGTGTGACTCCTCAAGAGCCAAACGATGCCCACGCTCTTCCTAAAGAGCACTAGAGAGATCCGATATCTCATCGGCATAGTCACGACTATGACCTTCCATCTTAGAGATGGTTTCTTCATGAGCCTCGATCATGTCATTGGCTTCACCAAGTTGTTCCAAGAGACCAACAAAAGGCTTCTTGGATTTGCCCTTGAGCTTACTCATAAAAGACTCAAACTCATTCACTTCCTCATTAGACCCCTCACTCTCATCAATGGGATTAGTAATGATGGTGATTCTGATGTTGGGGGTTACCTTGTTAGTGGCTTTAGCCATGAGGCACTTGGCGGTGATGTTCTCATTGGGTGAATCGAAGAGAGACACCCGGGGAGTTGTGGCAATGGCAACGGAGGCCATGGCCATTGCTTCTCCATCTTCATCATCATCATCATCCTCATGGTATTCTTCTTGGACCACTAACCCTCGAGTAGGAGTCTTTTTGGTGAAGCTGTTCTTGTTGGAGAAGAACTTGGCTTTGTCTTTTCGAATGAGCTTGCCACCATTGTCTTCCCGCTTCTTGTAAGGACAGTCCACAAAAAAGTGACTCACATTGCCACAATTGTAACAAGCTCGTTGCTTGCCCTTGAACCCACTTGAATTGTTCTTGTTGAAATTGGGCCTTGTGTTCTTCTTGCTCCAAAATTGCCTTGAAGCAAGAGCCATGTGCTCATGATAATCATACTTTGTATCCTCGGGATTTCCCTCCTCATCTTCCTCTTCTTCCTTTTCTTCCACAGTGACCTTGGCCTTCAAGGCAAGGTTGGACTTCTTTGTTCTTTGAGAATGGAGCACCGCGTTGTCGGCGGTCTTGTCCAAGATGCTCATTGCAATGAACTCATCCAACACTTCACTTGAGGTCATGGAGTGTAAGTCCGGTATTTGACGGATGACGGAGGACATGGCCTTGTTGTAGGGCATCATGGCCTTGAGGAACTTGGGCTCGATCCAATTGTCATCCGTGTCCTTGCTCCCATGATCTTGGAGTGAGACCGCGAGTTTGGTTACTCTCCGAAAGAGCTCATGAGGTTCTTCATCTTCTTTCATTGCAAACTCACCGGCTTCATCTTGCACCACTTCATAGTTGGAGCATTGAATGCTTGCGCTTCCCTGATAGAGAGACAGAACGCAATGCCATGCGTCTTTGGCCATGGCGTGGGGTCGAAGATGAGGGAGATCTTCGGGAAGAATAGCATCTTGGATGATGAAGAGAGCATTCTCATTGAATTGATTATCCACGGATTCTCTAGTGGTGAAGTTGCTTCGGTCATGTGGATAGAAACCTTCTTCAATGATTCTCCAAAGATTAGTATTCACATGATTTAAATGATGCTTGAAGCGATACACCCAAGAATCAAAGTCCTCATTTTTCACAATCTTAGGAGGAGGGCCGACATGATTTAAATCAGTAGAGGGAATCGGTCCTCCATAAGTTGGAGGTTCCACATGGGCAAATATGTCGGTGCCATTTCGACCACTAGTAGAAGGACCCTTTTCACTATTAGGTTCCCCCTTGTCGGAGTTAGCATCCGTCACCTTGTTAGTGGGGTCACCCACTTTCATAGGCGAGGTAGATAGTTTAAGTCCTTCTAAGAATTTATTAAACATGCTTTCAACCTCGGTCGTCATGGAGGTTTTCAATGTGTCCAAAGCCACATTAAATTCCTCATGAGAGACCGCGGTTCCCCCATCGGCCGTAGACGAGCTCGGATTCACACCGGAGTGCTCCTCCCCACCGTCTACGATGCCAACCATACTCTTCAGACGGCAAAGTCCTTAATAAAGAGATGAGGCTCTAATACCAATTGAAAGGATCGATATAGTTGACTAGAGGAGGGGGGTGAATAGGCAACTAACAATTTTTAGCTTTTCTTTACCAAATTAAACTTTGCAACAAAGTACGTTGTCTAGATATGCAACTAGGTGAGCAACCTATATGATGCAATAATCAACAAGTGCACAAGCGAGCAAGGGATACAACAAAAATAAGCTTGCACAAGTAAAGGCACGAGATAACCAAGAGTGGAGACGAGGATGTGCTACCGAAGTTCCTTCCTTTTGAACGGAAGTACGTCTCTGTTAGAGCGGTGTGGAGGCACAATGCTTCCCAACAAGCCACTAGGGGTGCCGTATTCTCCTCACGCCCTCACACAATGCGAGATGCCGTGATTCCACTATTGGTGCCCTTGAAGGCGGCGACCGAACCTTTACAAACAAGGTTGGGGCTATCTCCACAACTTAATTGGAGGCTCCCAACGACACCATGAAGCTTCACCACAATGGACTATGGCTCTGCGGTGACCTCAACCGTCCAGGGTGCTCAAACACCCAAGAGTAACAAGATCCGCTAGGGATTAGTGGGGGAATCAAATTTCTCTTGGTGGAAGTGTAGATCGGGGCCTTCTGAACCAATCCCGAGCAAATCAACAAGTTTGATTGGCTAGGGAGAGAGATCAGGTGAAAATGGAGCTTGGAGAAACAATGGAGCTTTTCGGGGAAGAGGTAGGTCAACTTTGGGGAAGAAGACCCCCTTATATAGTGGGGGGGACAATCTAACCGTTACCCCCCAAAGCAGCCCCGCAGAGAGCGGTACTACCGCTGGGGTGGGCAGTACTACTGCTGAGCCCAGAGGTACTACCGTCCCACCTTGCGGTACTGCCGCGCAGAAGAGGGGAGCGAAGGATCTGGACCCAGAGCGGTACTACCGTGGAGGTAAGGACGGTACTACCGCTACGAGCGGTACTACCGCCTCTACTACCACAACTAGTGCCGCAAAACCCAACACGAGAAAAAGAACCCTCGACTCGAGGCGGTAGGAGCATGGAGCCGCAGCGTTACTATGGGTGAGGGCTTCAAGCGGTACTACCACTGTGGAGCGATACTACCGCTTGTAACACTTGGGAGGTACTACCGCTGTGGCCCGCGGTACTACCGCTGGGTCCAAACGATGCTCAAAAGAAGGGGAATGAGCTCTCCATTGAAGTGGAAAGTATCAGAGGGTGTGAGAAGGATGTGTACATGTTGATTCCACCCTAGCCTTACCAAAGCGGACCCCCTCTTGATAGTACGGTGACTCCTACGAAACTAGACCACCAACATAGAACCGAAAGAGCTGCACCATCTTGAATAACACTCCGAGGGGAGGGAATCATCTCGTGCCAAAGGATGACTCTCTGAAAAACTCAACGCACACGATTAGTCCGCAAGAGCATTGTCATTAATCACCAAAACACCTTAGGGATAAATATGCCCTTACACTTGCGAGTGACGAGATTGAACAAGGTATTGGGATACCGACGATCGAATCTCGGCAAGTAACATACCAGTTGAGAAAGGGAATTGTATACGGGATTGATTGAATCCCCAACATCGTGGTTCATCCGATGAGATCATCGTGGAACATGTGGGAACCAACATGGGTATCCAGATCCCACTATTGGTTATTGACAGGAGAGATTTCTCGGTCATGTCTACATGATTCCCAAACCCGTAGGGTCTACACACTTAAGGTTCGGTGACGCTAGAATTGTTATGGGAAATAGTATGTGGTTACCGAATGTTGTTCAGAGTCCCGGATGAGATCCCGGACATCACGAGGAGTTACCGAATGGTTCGGAGATGAAGATTTATATATGGGAAGTCCTTCTTCGGTCGCCAGAAAAGTTCGGGGGTTTACCGGTATTGTACCGGGACCACCAAAGGGGTTTCGGGGGTTCACCGGGAGGGTCCACCTGCCCCGGAGGGTCCTATGGGCTGAATATCGAGGGGAACCAGCCCCTAGGTGGGCTGGGCGCCAACTCCCCGTAGGGCCCATGCGCCTAGGGTTTGGGGGAAACCCTAAAGGGGGCACCCCCCTTGGCTTGGGGGGCAAGCCTCCCCCCTTGGCCGTCGCCCCCCCTCTAGATCCATCTGGAGGGGGCCGTCCCCCTATCCCTTGCCCCTATAAATAGTGGGGACGTGGGAGGGCTGTGGCATCCTTCCCCTGGCGCAGCCATCCCCCTCTCCAACACCTCCTCCTCCTCCATAGTGCTTGGGGAAGCCCTGCCATAGAACTGCAAGCTCCACCACCAGGCCGTTGTGCTGCCGGAGCTCTCCCTCAACTTCTCCTCTTCCCTATATGGATCAAGAAGGAGGATACGTCCCCGGGCTGTACGTATGTTGAATGCGGAGGCGCCGTCCGTTCGGTGTTAGATCGAATCTTCCGCGATTTGATTCGCCGCGAGTACGACTCCATCATCCGCGTTCTAGTAACGCTTCCGCTTAGCGATCTTCAAAGGTATGAAGATGCACATCCTCTCTCCCTCTCTCTCTCTCTCTCTCTTGTTGATAGAATCTCCTAGATTGATCTTGGTGATACGTAGGAAATTTTGGAATTATTGCTATGTTCCCCAACAGTGGCATCATGAGCTAGGTCTATGCATAGATTCTATGCATGAGTAGAACACAAGTAGTTGTGGGCATTGGTTTGTTAAATTTTCTTACCGTTACTAGTCCTATCTTGTTTCGGCGGTATTGTGGGATGAAGCGGCCCGAACCGACCTTACATGTACGCTTACGTGAGACAGGTTCCACCGGCTGACATGCACTTGTTGCATAAGGTGGCTAGCGGGTGTCTGTCTCTCCCACTTTGGTCAGATCGGATTCGATGAAAAGGGTCCTTATGAAGGGTAAATAGAAATTGGCATGTCACCATTGTGGCTTTTGCGTAGGTAAGAAACATTCTTGCTAGAAACCCATAGCAGCCACGTAAAACATGCAACAACAATTAGAGGACGTCTAACTTGTTTTTGCAGGGTATGCTATGTGATGTGATATGGCCAAAAGAATGTGATGAATGATATATGTGATGTATGAGATTGATCATGTTCTTGTAATAGGAATCACGACTTGCATGTCGATGAGTATGACAACCGGCAGGAGCCATAGGAGTTGTCTTAATTTATTGTATGACCTGTGTGTCATTGAAAAACGCCATGTAATTACTTTACTTTATTGCTAACTATTATCCATAGTAGTAGAAGTAATAGTTGGCGAGACAAATTCATGTAAACAAGATGATGGAGATCATGGTGTCATGCCGGTGACGAAGGTGATCATGTCGCGCCTCAAAGATGGAGATCAAATGCGCAAGATGATATTGGCCATATCATGTCACTTTATGATTTGCATGTGATGTTTGTCATGTTTACATCTTATTTGCTTAGAACGACGATAGCATAAATAAGATGATCACTCATTAAAAATTTCAAGGAAGTGTTCCCCCTAACTGTGCACCGTTGCGAAAGTTCGTTGTTTCGAAGCACCACGTGATGATCGGGTGTGATAGATTCTAATGTTCACATACGACGGGTGTAAGCCAGATTTACACATGCAAAACACTTAGGTTGACTTGACGAGCCTAGCATGTATAGACGTGGCCTCGGAACACAGGAGACCGAAAGGTCGAACATGAGTCGTATAGTATATACGATCAACATGGAGATGTTCACCGATGACGACTAGTCCGTCTCACGTGATGATCGGACACGGCCTAGTTGGCTCGGATCATGTATCACTTAGATGACTAGAGGGATGTCTATCTAAGTGGGAGTTCATTAAATAATTTGATTAGATGAACTTAATTATCATGAACATAGTCTAAAATATCTTTACAATATGTCTTGTAGATCATATGGCCCATGCTAATGTTGCCCTAAACTTCAACGCGTTTCTAGAGAAAACCAAGCTGAAAGACGATGGTAGCAACTATATGGACTGGGTCCGAAACTTGAGGATCATCCTCATAGCTGCCAAGAAAGCATATGTCCTTGAAGCACCGCTAGGTGAAGCACCCATTTCTCAATAATTCAAGACGTTATGAATGCCTGGCAGTCACGTAGTGATGATTACTCCTTGGTTCAGTGCGGCATGCATTACAACTTAGAACCGGGGCTCCAAAAGCGTTTCGAGTAGCACAGAGCATATGCGATGTTCCAAGAGCTAAAAATGGTTTTCCAAGCTCATGCCCGAGTCGAGAGATATGAAGTCTCCGACAAGTTCTACAGTTGTAAGATGGAGGAAAACAGTTCTGTAAGTGAGCATATACTCACCATGTCTGGGTTGCACAATTGTTTGTCTCAGCTCGGAGTTAATCTTCCAGATGACTCAGTCATTGACAGGATACTCCAGTCGCTCCCACCTAGCTACAAGAGCTTTGTGATGAACTACAATATGCAAGGGATGGAGAAGTCCATTCCTGAGTTATATTCAATGCTGAAATCAGCGGAGGTGGAAATCAAAAAGGAACATCAAGTGTTGATGGTGAATAAGACCACTAGTTTCAAGAAAGGCAAGGGTAAAAAGAACTTCAAGAAGGAAGGCAAGGGAGTTGCTGCGCCCGGTAAATCAGTTACCGGGAAGAAGCCAAACAATGGACCCAAGCCCGAGACTCAGTGCTTTTATTGCAAGGGAAATGTTCACTAGAAGCGGAACTGCCCCAAGTACTTTGAGGATAAGAAGGCCGGCAACACCAAAGGTATATGTGATATACATGTTATTGATGTGTACCTTACCAGTACTCGTAGTAGCTCCTAGGTATTTGATACCGGTGCGGTTGCTCATATTTGTAACTCAAAACAGGAGTTGTGGAATAAGCAGAGACTAGCGAAGGACGAGGTGACGATGCGCGTCGGGAATGGTTCCAAGGTCGATGTGATCACCGTTGGCACGCTACCTCTACATTTACCTACGTGATTAGTTTTAAACCTCAATAATTGTTATTTAGTGCCAGCTTTGAGCATGAACATTGTATCTGGATCTTGATACGTCTCCAACGTATCTATAATTTTTTATTGTTCCATGCTATTATATTACCTATTTTGGATGTTTATGGGCTTTACTTTACACTTTTATATCATTTTTGGGACTAACCTACTAACCGGAGGCCCAGCCCGTATTGCTGTTTTTTTGCCTATTTCAGTGTTTCAAAGAAAAGGAATATCAAACGGAGTCCAAACGGAATGAAACCTTCGGGAGCGATCTTTTTGGAACAAACGTAATCCAGAGGACTTGGAGTGCAAGTCAAGAAACAATCGAGGAGGCCATGAGGGTGGAGGGCGCCCCCCCCCCTACTGGGCGCGCCCCTATCTTGTGGGCCCCTCGGGCGTCCACCGACGTACTTCTTCCTCCTATATATACCCATGTACCCCGGAAACATCAGGGGCGACCATGAAAAACTATTTCCACCACCGTAACCTTCTGTATCCGCGAGATCTCATCTTGGAGCCTTCGCCGGTGCTCCGTCGGAGGGGGAATCGACCATGGAGGGCTTCTACATCATCCGATGAGTTGTGAGTAGTTTACCATAGACCTTCGGGTCCATAGTTATTAGCTAGATGGCTTCTTCTCTCTCTTTGGATCTCAATACCATGTTCTCCTTGATCTTCTTGGAGATCTATTTGATGTAACTCTTTCTGCGGTGTGTTTTTCGAGATCCGATGAATTGTGGGTTTATGATCAAGTTTATCTATGAGAAATATTTGAATCTCTCTGAATTCTTTTATGTGTGATTAAGTTATCTTTGCAAGTCTCTTCGAATTATCAGTTTGGTTTGGCCTACTAGATTGATCTTTCTTGCAATGGGAGAAGTGCTTAGCTTTGGGTTCAATCTTGCGGTGTCCTTTCCCAGTGATAGCAGGGGTAGCAAGGCACGTATTGTATTATTGCCATAGAGGATAAAAAGATGGGGTTTATATCATATTGCATGAGTTTATCCCTCTACATCATGTCATCTTTCTTAATGCGTTACTCCATTCTTTATGAACTTAATACTCTAGATGCATGCTGGATAGCGGTCGATGTGTGGAGTAATAGTAGTAGATGCAGGAAGGAGTCGGTCTACTTGTCACGGACGTGATGCCTATATATATGATCATGCCTAGATAATCTTATAATTATTCGCTTTTCTATCAATTGCTTGACAGTAATTTGTTCACCCACTGTAATAATTATGCTATCTTGAGAGAAGCCACTAGTGAAACCTATGGCCGTTGGGTCTATCTCTTATCATATAAGCTTGCTATTTACTTTTATTTGCATCTTTACTTTTCCAATCTATATTATAAAATACCAAAAATATATTTATCTTATCATATTATCTCTATCAGATCTCACTTTCGCAAGTGGCCATGAAGGGATTGACAACCCCTTTATTGCGTTGGTTGCGAGTTCTTGTTTGTTTGTGTAGGTGCGTGGGACTTGTGAGGAGCCTCCTACTGGATTGATACCTTGGTTCTCAAAAACTGAGGGAAATACTTACGCTACTATTGCTGCATCACCCTTTCCTCTTCAAGGAAAACCAATGCAAGCTCAAGACGTAGCATATCTCGTTTAATGCGAGATGGCTACTCATTTAAATCCAAGAATAATGGTTGTTCTGTTTATATGAGAGATATGTTTTATGGTCATGCCCCGCTGTTCAATGGTTTATTCTTATTGAATCTCGAACATGATGTTACACATATTCATAGTGTGAATACCAAAAGATGTAAGGTTAATAATGATAGTCCCACATACTTGTGGCACTGCCGCCTTGGTCACAATGGTGTCAAATGCATGAAGAAACTCCATGCAGATGGACTTTTGGAGTCTCTTGATTATGAATCATTTGACATGTGTGAACCATGCCTCATGGGAAAGATGACCAAGACTCCGTTCTCCGGAACAATGGAGTGAGCAACCAACTTGTTGGAAATAATACATACTGATGTGCACGATCCAATGAGCGTTGAAGCTCGCGGTGGCTATCATTATGTTCTCACCCTCACTGATGACTTAAGTAGATATGGGTATGTCTACTTAATGAAACACAAGTCTGAGACCTTTGAAAAGTTCAACGAATTTCAGAGTGAGGTGGAGAATCAATGTGACAGGAAAATAAAGTTCTTACGATCAAATCGAGGAGGAGAATATTTGAGTCACGAGTTTGGTACGCACTTAAGGAAATGTGGAATTGTTTCACAACTCACGCCGCCTGGAACACCTCAGCGTAATGGTGTGTCCGAACATCGTAATCACACTCTATTGGATATGGTGCGATCTATGATGTCTCTTACCGATTACCGCTATCATTTTGGGGTTATCCTTTAGAGACAGCCGCATTCACTTTAAATAGGGCACCATCTAAATCTATTGAGATGACACCGTATGAATTATGGTTTGGGAAGAAACCTAAGCTATCATTTCTGAAAGTTTGGGGATGCGATGCTTATGTCAAGAAACTTCAACCTGAAAAGCTCGAACCCAAGTCGGAAAAATGCGTCTTCGTAGGATACCCTAAGGAAACCATTGGGTATACCTTCTACCTCATATCCGAAGGCAAGATCTTTGTTGCCAAGAACAAATACTTTCTGGATAAAGAGCTTCGCTTAAAAGAAGTAAGTGGGAGGAAAGTAGAACTTGATGAAGTCCTACCTCTTGAACCAGAAAGTAGCACAGCTCAGGAAGATCTTTCTATGGTGCCTACACCGACTAGAGAGGAAGTTAATGATGATGATCATGGAACTTCAGATCAAGTTGCGACTGAACTTCGTAGGTCCACAAGGGCACGTTCCGCACCAGAGTGGTACGGCAATCCTGTCCTGGAAATCATGATGTTGGACAACGGTGAACCTTCTAACTATGAAGAAGCGATGGCGGACCCAGATTCCAACAAATGGCTTGAAGCCATGAAATGCGAGATAGGATCCATGTATGAAAACAAAGTATGGACTTTGACAGACTTGCCTGATGATCGGCAAGCCATAGAACATAAATGGATCTTTAAGAAGAAGATCTACGTAGATGGTAATGTGACCGTCTATAAGGCTCGGATTGTCGCTAAGGGTTATCGACAAGTTCAAGGGATTGACTATGATGAGACCTTCTCACCTGTAGCGAAGCTGAAGTCCGCTCGAATCATGTTAGCAGTTGCCGCATTCTATGATTATGAGATATGGCAAATGGACATCAAAATGACATTCCTTAACGGTTTCCTGATGCAGCCGGAAGGTTTTGTCGGTCCTAAGAATGCTGACAAGGTGTGCAAGCTCCAGCGCTCCATCTATGGGCTGGTGCAAGCATCTCGGAGTTGGAACATTCGCTTTGATGAAATGATCAAAGTGTTTGGGTTTATGCAGACTTATGGAGAAGCCTGTGTTTACAAGAAAGTGAGTGGGAGCTTTGTAGCATTTCTCATATTATATGTGGATGACATACTATTGATGGGAAATGATATAGAACTTTTGGAAAGCATAAAGGCCTACTTGAATAAGTGTTTTTCAATGAAGGACCTTGGAGAAGCTGCTTACATATTAGGCATCAAGATCTATAGAGATAGATCGAGACGCCTCATCGGTCTTTCACAAAGCGCATACCTTGATAAGATATTGAAGAAGTTCAATATGGATTAGTCCAAGAAGGGGTTCTTGCCTGTTTTGCAAGGTGTGAAATTGAGCACGGTTCAATGCCCGACCTCGGCAGAAGATAGAGAAAAGATGAGTGTCATCCCCTATGCCTCAGCCATAGGGTCTATTATGTATGCCATGCCGTGTACCAGACCTGATGTAAACCTTGTCATAAGTTTGGTGGGAAGGTACCAAAGTAATCCCGGCATGGAACACCGGACAGCGGTCAAGAATATCCTGAAGTACCTGAAAAGGACTAAGGATATGTTTCTCGTTTATGGAGGTGACGAAGAGCTCGTCGTAAAGGGTTACGTCGATGCTAGCTTCGACACAGATCTGGATGATTCCAAGTCACAAACTGGATGATTCCAAGCGTCATGGTGGGATCTACATGTGAAGCAGAGTACATGGCAGCCTCGGAGGCTGCACATGAAGCAATCTAGATGAAGGAGTTCATTACCGACCTAGGAGTTATTCCCAATGCGTTAGGCCCAATGACTCTCTTCTGTGACAACACTGGAGCTATTGGCCTTGCCAAGGAGCCCAGGTTTCATAAGAAGACCAGGCATATCAAGCGTCGCTTCAACTCCATTCATGAAAATGTTCAAGATGGAGACATAGATATTTGTAAAGTGCATACGGATCTGAATGTCACAGATCCGTTGACTAAACCACTTCCACGAGAAATACATGATCAACACCAAAACTCTATGGGTGTTCAATTCATCACAATGTAACTAGATATTGACTCTAGTGCAAGTGGGAGACTGTTGGAAATATGCCCTAGAGGAAAAAATAAAATGGTTATTATTATATTTCCTTATTCATGATAATTGTCTGTTGTTCATGCTATAATTGTATTAACTGGAAAGTGTAATACATGTGTGAATATATAGACCACAATATGTCCCTAGTGAGCCTCTAGTTGACTAGCTCGTTAATCAATAGATTGTTATGGTTTCCTGACCATGGACATTAGACGTCATTGATAACGGGATCACATCATTAGGAGAATGATGTGATGGACAAGACCCAATCCTAAGCATAGCACAAGATCGTGTAGTTCGTTTGCTAAGAGCTTTTCTAATGTCAAGTATCATTTCCTTAGACCATGAGATTGTGCACCTCCAGGACACCGTAGGAATTATTTGGGTGTACCAAATGTCACAACATAACTAGGTGGCTATAAAGGTGCACTACAGGTATCTCCGAAAGTGTCCGTTGAGTTGGCACAAATCAAGACTGGGATTTGTCACTCCGTATGACGGAGAGGTATGTCTGGGCCCACTCGGTAATGCATCATCATAATGAGCTCAATGTGACTAAGGAGTTAGTCACGGGATCATGCATTACGGAATGAGTAAAGAGACTTGCCAGTGACGAGATTGAACGAGGTATTGGGATACTGACGATCGAATCTCGGGCAAGTAACATACTAGTTGACAAAGGGAATTGTATACAGGATTGATTGAATCCCCGACATCGTGGTTCATCCGATGAGATCATCGTGGAACATGTGGGAACCAACATGGGTATCTAGATCCCGCTGTTGGTTATCCATGCGCCTAGGGTTTGGGGGAAACCCTAAAGGGGGCGCTCCCCTTGGCTTGGGGGGCAAGCCTCCCCCCTGGCCGCTGCCCTTCCTCTAGATCCATCTGGAGGGGGCCGCCCCCCCTCTCCCTTGCCCCTATAAATAGTGGGGAGGTGGGAGGGCTGCTGCACCCTTCCCCTGGCGCAACCCTCCCCCTCTCCAACACCTCCTCCTCCTTCGTAGTGCTTGGAGAAGCCCTGCCGGAGAACTACAAGCTCCACCACCACGCCGTCATGCTACCAGAGCTCTCCCTCAACTTCTACTCTTCCCTTGCTAGATCAAGAAGGAGGAGACGTCCCCGGGCTATACGTGTGTTAAACACGGAGGCGCTGTCCGTTCGGCGTTAGATCGAATCTTCCACGATTTGAATCGCCGCGAGTGCGACTCCATCATATGCGTTCTTGTAACGCTTCCGCTTAGTGATCTTCAAAGGTATGAAGATGCACATCCTCTTTCTCTCTTTTTTTTTGATAGAATCTCCTAGTTTTATCTTGGTGATACGTAGGAAAATTTTGAATTATTGCTACGTTCCCCAACAAGAAGGCCAAGAGAAACGACGCCAGCAATGAGTGAGCAGGACACGAGAGAGGAGGCCAAGAGGAACAATTAGAAAGGACTAGGTTAAAAAGATTAGAGAGTGACATTAAAACGGACCACACATATGCATATGTATAGTTCACGTGGGAGATGAAGATCCACTCGTCTACTATATCGAGAAAATGTGCAACACAAAAGTGAAGATAGAGATCTATCGTCTACTATCATCGAGAAAATGTGCAACACAAAAGTCATGTGAAACTGCAAGATAAATCTAGTGGTTAAAGGAAATTTTAAACAATCCACCAAGTGTGAAGATTTTACTAGAAATTTGTTCCAAAATCTTCAAACATTAGCACAAAATTAAAAGATTTCTAGTCTATAAAATTGAGAATCGATCGTGTGAATGGAATGACAACATTGATGTGCATCATTTTCATGTAGAGTGTCACATCCCTAGCTTCTGGCAATGCACTAGGCTAGCCTCATGAGTGCCATCATGTTTAAATTTCTCTTAAACCTGAAATGGGGATGTTCAAACACTAGCATCACTTGAATCAAACTAGGTTCAACTAAAATTTGCATTCAATGAAACCAAAATGATCTTTATTGATATTTGGTATTTTTGGCAAGGCCTTTGGTCCAAACCAAAAATAATGAAAATTTTTAAGGAATTATTTTGGGCATTGAATTTAAATCAATATTGTATTTAGATTTGGTTTTATATTCTTAATATATTGAATATAATTTCAGATAACTCTAAAATAATTATGTGCCTCTAGATAATCCCATTGTGCAATATAAAAATATTTAGAGGAATGTTGTCACTGTTTTTACATTTGTTGGAATTTAAAAAACAGTGGCAAAATCAATAAATAAAGGAAAACAGAACAAAAATTAAAAGAAGCAGAAACTTACATGAAGCCCACTTACCTGGTGGCCCAATAGAATCGGCCCAGCCCACCAGGGGCACTGAGGTCTTCTTCCACCTCTGCCAGTAGGCAGAGCCGTGTCGACACACACGCGATCACCGTGGCCTCCTCCCTACCTGCTTCCCCCCGGCCCTTCTAGCGATGCCACGGGGACGCCCCGTGACCCCTCGCTCCTCTCCCTCACTCTCTGCTCTCTCCCTCGCCCTCTAGCCTCTTCCGCGAGCTCACTCGAGCGTGCTCGTCACTGCCGCTCACCGTAGCCACGCCCACTGTGCACCTCTCGCCTGCCCGTGTCATCTGCAAGCTCCGCCACCATCAGTTACGCCGCCTTGAGCGATCCCCGAGCGCTCGGACGCCCCAAATCGACCGCCTCGACTCCGTCTTCAAGATTCAGTCGCCGGAGATTGCCACCATCGTTCATCGACTCAAGCGCGTCCCTGAGCTTGCTGACGATGCCATCGAGATCTCTGTGAGGCCCTGACCGTTTTCCCTCCTTCATTTTTCTCGTTTCCGTGCCGTAGCCCCCTCGCCCACCTGCCCGAGCACCGTCGTCCGCCATGGCCGCCTAACTTCCTCGACCCGAGCCCCTCCGCTCGAACCCGTGTCACCAACGTGCTTCTGGTGGCCCACGGATGCCACTTAGACCCTCAGCTCCTTCCCTGGCGCACCACAGCCCCGAACCCATCAGCTCCCGAACTCCGGTCGCCGCCTCGCTCGCCACCGTCAGTGCCACAGCTCACCCCAGATCCTCTCGCTTGCTCCTTTGGATGCGCACGAACCCGAGGAACCCGTAGAAGCACACGGCAAGGCAAATGGTTGCAGTAGCTCAATTCCGATGAGCATCCGTCGTCGGGTGTGCTCGTGGGTGTTCAACTCCGACAAGATGACATTGTGTCATTAACCCGAGGCTAATTACCGCGTTAATCCCGCCATGTGCCACTGATAGACTAGCCCCACCGCCCTAATCAACCACGGGGTAAAGCCTGTTAAGTTTTAACCTAACCATAATGGACCCACACGTCAGCATTGACCTCGCTGACGTGGCTGTTGACCCGACCCCACGTGTCATTCACCCTAGGCAGCACTCTGTCACTGACCGGTGGACCCCACTGGTCAGGTTTGACCTGGACCGGGTCAGTTGACCTGCTGACGTCACAGTGACGTAGTGCTGACGCAGTACACATTTTCTGGGATTTTAAATAAATCAGAAATGATTTATAAATATCAGAAAATGTCCAAAACTTCAAAAATTCATAGAATTTCAACCATAACTCCAAATGTAATAATTTATATATGAAAAATGGTCAGAAAAATCCAATCTATCCATTTGTACTAGTTTCATGCATGTCTAAACAACTTAACCTTGATGTTTAGTACAAAACATGATAAGGCACTATTTAAATTCCTAAGATGACACTACAAAAAAATACACTTCCGTGATGATACATGTTCGTCACAGTAGGTCACGTTTTCTGTCATGCATGTACATCGATGACGATTTTATGATAGAATCAAGATAGTCATACCTGTGCTATCGTAGAAGTGTTCCATGACAGTACCAAAATTATCATCACTGAAGTGTCCACTTCCATGACGATAAATCGCTCGTCATAGAAGTGCTTTCGTCAAGGGTGACCCACACGTGGCATCCACCATAACGGAACGGCGTTAAGCTACTGGGTCCGGTTTTGGATCCGATAAGCCGTTAACAACCCTGACCAATGGGGATTTTCCGCGTGTAAAATCATCATTTGGCTGGAGGAAACATGTGTCGCTCACCGTTGGGACAGATGTCATCCACTCATTGGACAGAAGGCACCTATGATATGTCGACATGTGGCACGGCCCAACAGAGGCCCATTCCTGTGAAAAGGCCGGCCCGTTTGACTTGGTCAAAAGGTGGCGGGTCGGCCCATGGAAAGCCTATTAACAGCTTGTTCGCATATAGCCCATTTACAACCCGCTAACCCAGGGCCCGTTATGACCTATCCGAATTAGGCCTAGTAGCGTCATATGGGCCGTCGAATATGATTCCAGCCCATTTTAACTTCTGGCCCATGTATGGCCCATGACGTCTTTCGGCCCATATGAGGCCCTTTGTAACTCCTGGCCCATTAACGACCCGTGGTGGAACTGGCCCATAATGAATAGTATATCACTTTATACCCATTAACGGCCCATGGTGAAACTGGCCCGTAATGAACATTGTATCACTTTATACCCATTAACGGCCCGTTATTCCATTGGGCTGTTTCCAGCCCATGTTATCTTTCGGCCTTCTCAGGGCCCATTTACTCTTGGGCTCATTTCCAGCATTCGTTTACTTACGGCTCGTTATTGTCATTTTCTGCTTGTGGGCCAAATTCATCCCGAGGTTATAGTCGGCCCCTTTGTGGCCCGTTAATACGTTGGGCCGTTTCCATAGCATCATCAAATACGGCCGATTAACGACGGGCCGTTATGGTCAGCCCATGAACGGACGATTCCAACTCTAGCCCGTTTACGGCCATAATGTGGTCTGTTATTGGCCCATGTTTGGCCAACCGATCATACGGCCCGTAGAAGGCCCATTGATGATACGACCGTAGAAGGACCATTGTTTCTATGACCCATATAAGGCCCATTGTTTCTACGACCCGTAGAAGGCCCATTGTTTCTATGGTCCATAGGAGGGCCATGGTAACTACAGTAAATATGTAGCCCTTGGTTATTGTGGCCTAGTTTTAAAAAATAGGTTTTTGCGGCCACTAGCAAACCGCGGAAAAAGAACTGCACTGACTACAAGAAAATAAATAAACAAGACAATAAGGAAATAAATAAGCAAGCAACTTACGCTAGGCTATCACGGCTATTACACATATTACATCCATTGGGCATCAAAGTTCGCCACCAGTGCAAATATAGGGAACAAAGCAGCATATAAACGCCGCACCAAAACAAGTCCAGAACTAAAACCACTTCAGAAGAGCTCAAGAAACAATATCCTGGGTACCCCTAATGCTGGCAAGATGCTTAGCAAGCTTATTAACTTTCTCTTGTTTGGCGCTTAAATCCTCCAGCACTTGGTGTTGCACTAGAAAGTATGCATATGAATTTTGTAGGGACTTCCTCGGTCCTTTGGCTTCCTGTCGCATAACATCTGATCGATGTCTTTCAACTTGAAGTTGGGACTCAAGAAGCTAAACTGATTCAGGCAACGAGTTCGAAGAGATGGTGCCAGCAGTAGCAGCCAGTAACTCGAACACTACATCAAGATAGGACTTTGGGGTTGTCTCAGTGTCTTCAATATAGTTTTTATCAGCTTTCTTGGAGACCAACAGGGATGTCTCACTATCTTGAACCTTATCTGCATTACTTCCTTTACCATTGCATAACGGGGTACTCTTCTCCAATATTTTGTCCGCATTCTAAAAGAGAAACAAACAAACACATCACAGGTTTACAATGTAGTATATGAAACTCATTTTGGTAAACCAGTTCAGTAGTAAGGTGGACAGGATAACAACATGAAACAAACATATATCTATGTAGTATGGTCACTGTATGGTCTATATCATTCTTGTTTATGTTGCCAAATCAAGGTAGATACAGTTTGAATCATATCTATTTAAGACAAAGAAGCATAGACAGAATATAAGTGTGGGAAACTACACAATAATAACAACACTTGTAATGTGCATGGCATGAGAACATAACTGTTTATTCATTTAAAACAGAAATCAACATAGAGCAAGTTACAACAGCAAACACGTTAAAGAAACAGGTTTAAAACATATCTGTTGCGCCATTGGAGTTTCAATTGCATCCTTCAAATTTGAAATGAGTTGGTATGAGTAAATACAGTGATGCAAGAGCAAAGTAGTATTGACCATAGCTATGAAATCTGACCTTAGAATAATTCTTCTTCTGCTTTAAGCGTTGACTTGGGGTTTGGACTGGTGGTCCTCGTGCTTTGGGCACTGCAATTGCCTTACTGACTGCTCGTGTTTGGGTGCTTTGTGGTGGAGACAGTGCTGTGTCAACGGGAACTGGGTTACTATCTACTGGGGTTGGGGTTAGAAGGGGTGTAGCCGATTCTCTATCCAACTGGGTAGGGGTACAATCTGCGTGAGTCTGGGTTATGTGTGGTGGGGTTGGTTCTTGGGCAAGTACAACCGTGGTTCTATCTGCATCGACAGGTAGCACGATCTTTTCTGAAGACCATGTTTTTACCCCCACAGATACTGCCATCACCCCCTCCAATTAAAATGGTTGATAAAGAAGAAAAGTAATTGAATGTAGGATAGACAGGTGCAATGGATAGTAGGGAAGAAAATAGGGTATGAAATAATTCACATTTATGTTGTCTAACCAAACAGAATAGAAGGACATAATTTCACATATATGATGGCTAATTAAATAGGATATCATGACACAATTTCACATGTATGATGGCTAACTAAACAGGATAGAATGACATACTTCAAAATATGATGACTATGTAAACAGGATGACATGATATAACTATACGATGTGTCTATTAAAGTGGTTGGCATGCCATAAATCACAAACATGTCGTCGATGGAAACATGATGGCATGATATGATTCACGGATAGAATGACATAATTTAAAATATGATGACTATGTAAACAAGATGAGATGATATAACTATATTATGTCTTTAGAAAATGGGTTGGCATGCCATAATTCAGATACATGCTGTCAATGTAAACATCATGGCACGATGTAATTCAAATATTTGATTTATATACTAAGGAAGTGAGCAGACGGCAATCGCATATATGATGTGTCAACTAAGGAGATGGCATTCAATAGTGTGTATATGATGTAAAAACTAAGCATTGCAATACAACATATGCATGATATGAGTAATATAACCCTGCCAAGTTTGAGCATACACCTCAGGGGGATAATAGGACTAGTCATCTGCCTCTGAATCCTCCTTTGAAGAGCTATCTGTAACCAGCAAGATATCTGCTTTAGCAGGTAGCATTGTCTGCTCTGAAGACCTTGTTTTCACTCCAGATTTCTCCATCACCAATTCAAATGGCTGATGCATAGGAAGATCAGTTGAATATACAAACATTGTCGACAAAATCAATGAGAAATACAAAAAAGGACGACATGATATAATTCACATATATGACGCTTGGCTAAACAACATGGCATTGCATAATTCACATATATAATGCCTTGCAACAAGATAACATTGCATAATTCACATATATAATGTCTTGCAACAAGATGGCATTGCATAATTCACATATATGGTAATTAGACACTAAACAAGTGGCATTTACACAAAGCATGTCTAAACTAAGCAAATGACATAGCAATGCAAGATACCATACACACGATATGAGCAACATAACCCTGCCAAGTTAGAGCATGCACCTCGGGGGGGGGGGATAGGACTAGTCATCTGTCTCTGAATCCTCCTCTGAGGAGCTATCTGTAACCAGCAAGACACGCGCTTCGTCAGATAGCATTGTCTGCTCTGAAGACCTTGTTTCCACTTTAGATTTTTCCATGACCGTGCCGAATGGCTGATGTACAGGAAGAGTAATTGAATGTACTAAAATTGTTGACAAATTTAACACGTAATAAAAAAATGATGGCATGATATAATTCACATATAAGATGACTGGCTAACCAGGGTGGCATTGCAAAATTCACATATATGATGCCTGGCTAAACAAGATGGCATTGCATGATTCACATATACGATAAAGAAACTAAACATATGGCATTGAATGATTCACATATACGATAAAGAAACTAAACAGATGTCATTGACACAAAGCTTGTCTAAACTAAGTACATGACATCTTTGATGTATCCAGTAAGCAATGCAAGGCACCATATGCATGATATTACCAACATCAGCATGCCAAGTTAGAGCGAAGACCTCATGGGGTAAATAGGAGTGGTCTTCTTCTTCTGAATCCCCCTCAGAACAGTTATCTTTCTCTTGATTACGATCCTAAATGGGTGGAGGGGGGCTGCCTTTGCGCCCACCATCGAGCGACGTCTGCATGAAATTTTATTGCCATGCAAGGCTCGTCTCTTTTGCTCTACATGATCAGTTCCATTATGTATAATAACTGGCATGCATAGGAATAAAACATAGTGAGATTATGTAAGGAGTGCATGCACAAATCCAGAGTGATGGTAGAAAACTGTGGATAGACCCAAAACCAATGATAGCAGTCAGATAATAGCTTTAGTTAAAAAATACAGATAATGGTTCCTTCAATGTTTGTTTGCACCCAACATGAAACTCATAGTAGACACCCGAGATTAACCAGATAGTAGACAAATAGTACTGATTGCTGCCCCAATATGTACCCCACAACCATTTAAAAACTCAAGTTTCAGCATTAGTTTGGACCTGACTCGAAGTCTAATAGGTGAACATGACGATAATGTAGCATGTAATCATATTAAGCGATGCATAATGTAAGCAGACACGAAAGAGTGCGACCTCTCTTGCGGACCCGTGTAGTCCTCAATGTTATCTGCTCAGTGGATGATGGTAATGCAGTTGTCGTGGCTGCCGGCGGCGGGGAAGAAGATCTGAGGCAGCGAAAGACAGTTTGGAGAGTGGATCCCTGCTGTGGTGAACCCTTCCGTCGTTGGAGCAGCTGAGCTAGGGTGGAACATAACGCTGCAGGAGCAGGACCAACCACACAAGGTTTTCTTTGACACATATCTGTAACAGAAGTAATTGTGTAAGGGCTTGTTTGAATTTGAGGATTCTAACAGTGCAGGGATAGGAAATAGACAGGAATAGGATAGGAATGCACGTGCAAAACAGAGAATTTAAAAACACAGGATTTTTGCCAATCTGGGTGTTTGATTCACAAGAATTGGAAGATCACATGATGCAAAAAAGCATGGTGAGATTAAGTCAAACCACAAGAAAATGTACGGTTATAATGCTATTATGCTACTATCTCTTAGTCTTGTGCTTCATGAATAGGAATATGAAAAGGAGGACAAGTGGAAATTAGAATTCCTACGGTTTTTCTTTCAAGGAGACACTAAAGGAACAAATCCTACAATTTTCCTTTGCTCCATTCCTTTGCACCAAATTCATGAAAAGTAGTACCATAGGAAACTTTCCAATTCCTATGTTTTCCATTCACTTTTCCTTTCAAGCTGGCGATTCTAGTAGGCAGGCTTGACCAAGGAAAAGCCTACACCAAAAAAATGTTTTTGTGCTACTTCTATTACTTTGGACCCAGGCCACTCCCCTACTAGCTCAATGCCCAGGCCCATCAACAAATGCACAACTCAAACCCGCAGAGATAAATAATGATGGCGTTCAAGAGAGTCCATCACGGATAGCTAAGTTGCCTGGTACCTCACTACTTGTCATATAGTAGGATAAAATAATCGTATTTCACATTACTACATGTGCTCAGTGGATAATATATATAACATGTAGAGTAAAAAAGAGATGCATCAAGTGTACAACCTCTTTGGCGGAGCCATGTCGATCTCAGCGTGATTGGGTTGGCCGGTGAGGATGCTCCAGCTGACTTGACTGTCGGAGGAGGGTAAGAAGATCTTAGGCGTCTGGAGATGGAGCCTGAGGTACTGCTTCGCTGTGATGGAGGGTTTCGTCGTTGGAGCGGCTCCGGTGAGTTGTACGACACCGAGGTTGAAGTAGGACAAGAGAGACAACGTTCCAATAGATGATGTAAAATACATAGCCACAAAGTGCTAGATGTAAAATACATCTACCGCTCATCTCTGAACTTAACTGTCAAAACTAAATTTAACTGTCGAAACTAAACTTAACTGTCGAAACTGAATTTTCCTGTCGAAACTGAATTTTACTGTCGAAACTGAGGTGAGGCTACATGTTAGTCGACTGACTTTTTCATCTTTGGTCAGTCGATTTTGCAGGCATTAGATACGAAATCAAGGGCCTGCAGTTCATCTTCAACCTCCATCCCCTAAGCCACCAGCCACCACCGGCCAAACAGCCACCCCCGCCACCCACGACTAGCGGTGCGCCGCCCCGCCCGCCCCGAAAACACTCCCCACCGCCGGTCCGCTGCCTCCCGGCCATCCTTCTAGCCCCCCCCCATGCTGAGATTTTTCTCCGACGATCCCCACGCCACCGCCGGCGACCACCGCCCCACCCTGAACCCTAAGATAGACAGTGGGGTACCTCTCTAGCGAGCCCCCCTACCCGTTGCAGCTGGTTCTTCCTTAACTCTAGCGAGCCCCCACACCCCCTGAAAACCGACTAACCCAAAAGTCGATTCAGTCGGCTGAAGTGTAGCTAAATCGGAGCAGCATCGCAAGGAAGAGCACGAGCGAGAGCAGTAGCGCGAGCAAGAGCAATAGCAAGAGCAAACCAGGTAGGGGGCCGAGAGCAAGAGCAGAGCAGCAGCGCGAGTGAGAGCTAAAGCAGCAGCAGCTCCTACTGATGTGGAGGAAGTGGCTAGCGACGCCGCCGCGGATGGAGCCGCGTCGTGTCGGCTCGGGACCGAGCGCCGGCATCACCGTGAGATCGAATCAAGAAGAAAATGCAGCAACTAGTGTACAACCTCTTTGGTGGCGCCGATTAGGCCACATTTTCATCCGAGGAAACGGTGATGATGCTGCTCTTCCGGTGGTGCAGGTGAAGACGGCGGTGTGGGAATGGAGGTGGCACGAAAGACGAGGGGAACTTCGAGGCAGCTCATTGGAGGTGGAGGACGGGGTGGCTTAACCAGCGGGATGACGAGATCGACGACGGATCCTCATCCGGTATGGTGGATGAGGGAAGTAGAGGTGTTACTGTTGATGACGTCATCGGGGAAGTGGCCCCGGCTGGGTGGCGGACGGAGGAGGGTGTGGGGCTTCACGGGTTTTCGTGGCCTCCATGTACGAATGGGTGGGCGGATGGGATGGGAGTGGGGAACCATGGCTTAGGGACGCGCTTGTTTGAAATGTGGGGTAAGTTACGAAAGTACCCCCACCGATTTGAGGCGGTTCTTTTGGTTCAGGGGTATCACGGGCATTTCATGTGTCAAGATTTCACGGGAGCTGGGAGTTTTTGCGCGCGTTGTAATTTTGGAATGAAAAGGCGCGGGTTGAGATGGAGGGTGTTGTCGGAGCACAATGAGACATAGATATATCTTAAATATTTCGGGCTAACAAGGCGCGGGTTGAAATTTCCGGACAAGCCTAACGTGTACTGTACCAAATCAATTCGCACTACAAATGTCATTCAAAATTTTGAATTCATGTTATCTTAAATTAAAATATTTCGCTACATCTATAATGCATGCAACCTACTACTCAAATGAACGTTTTAGTGCATTCCAAACATATATACTACCGCTTCAATATGAGCTAAATTTGAATTCGTTTCTCTATTTGAATAAGATCTACAATAATGATTGTTGTGAAGTCAAAGCATTTGAACTCATTTCTCTATTTTAATAAGATCTACAATCATCATTATTGTCAAGTTAAACCATCATTTGTGTATTATCTTCACAGCACACCACATGATTAGTCTCGAGTTACATATGAACTATGTGTACTATATGAACTCGAACTCGATTTTTTGAATCCACTTTTTGTTGATTTCAAATCATAGTACATTTCAAGCTCTAGCTAGATCTTAATAATCTAAACCATGTCTCATATGTATAATGTGTTACGCATACAAGTATTTAGATGTGAGTTGCAAACACCACACATTACCACAAATTCAAATAAATTGTGAGAATGTTCGATACATAGTATTGTTTAGATTGTTCGATATTTAGTTGTAAGCTGCAAACGCCACACATTATCACAAATTCAAATAAAATGTGAGATTGTTCAATGTATAGTATGGTTTAGATTGTTCGGCATTTAGCTGTGAGTTGCAAACGCCATGCATTATCACATTATGGTATAACATGTGCAAAACCACAACACGTGTATCACCGCTATATTCATGCATGCATATGTTGAAAACACTATGATTTCCTATTCAAATATATGAATCCACTTTCATATCAAATTGTGATCTTTGTTAGTCTCTTACACCCACACAATCCTCTGACCTTTGTAGCTACCACTAACTTTCTCTCGTGCATGCACACGCCCTCCTCGCCCTCCCCTCCCTCAGCATTCTATCCATCACGCACATTCATTTTTTTTTATTTAGGCCGTTCTCCCATACTCTCCACAACTCCTTTCCGACACACACCGATCGATAAACCTCTCCAGCGATGTCTGCCTACAACATACACACGCACCTTCAATCTCCTCCTTTATGTGTCCTTGCCTCGTGTCTCTCATACGGTCCCACACACGTGTAAACTCTCGCCCCTCTTTTCATCGATCTCACAACCGCACACTCCTCCCCCTATCTAGCTAGTAGCTGGGCCTCTCGCACCACTTCCTAGCTCCATTCTCTCTATGTATCCGTCTCGCTGGGCCTTATTTGCCTCTAACAAATGGACGTACACCGGCCGATCTCCCACTATACATATAGCTAGCTAGGTCCTTATAAGTCGTTTTCCCCCACGCGTTGATTGATCTACCTCATTAGTTATGTCTCTCTCTTCCTCCGACAAACAACAATTGATCTATCGATCTAGTTAGGTTTGCTTACCAAACACATGGTTCCCCTTCATCATCCATGGATGCGTCCCAACAGATCTATCACGCACAGGCACACACAGAAACACATCCCCACTCTTATTGATAATATTGCAGTTCCACCTTCAGTTTGTCTAGTAGGCCTCTCCCACCATCTTCGAGAAGCAACTCCATCACCCATCCGGCACTCTACCCCTCTCCCTCCCTCTCTCTCTCCTCTCTCTCTCTCTGTCCCATCCTATTTCCCGTCCTTCAGTTATGTATGGATGTCGACCGATCTCCCTCAAGACATAGCTGGGTCTCTCCTTCTCAACACATATACGGGTCGTTCTACCTCTATAGTTAGGCCTCTACCTACCCTTCCGCCACCCCCCTCCCCCCCCACACACACCGATACATCAACTGCTCTAGTCATGTCTCCCTGCCACACACAAACTTGACATGTGCCCTTTGACGTTCCGGTAGGTCAGTCGCCTTATATCCTTGACTTGCACACACACACAATTTCGATGGCTCTCTTCATCGATCTCGCACCCACCCACTGGATCGTCTCTTCGACACTATCGATATCTATGACCCCTCCCTCTCTTCTCGTGGATCGCCCGGCCCTCTATATAAGATACGGATACGCCTCCATTTCACACACATTGCATGCAAAATTTTGTTTGAGATGTCATCATTACATATTCCCACAAATACATTCACGAAATCAACCCCCCCAAAACAAAAAACACTCACGAACACATACGCCATCTGTCTAGGTTTGTATCTCTCTCTCACACACACGTACGTGGGGGACGTGCACGGAAAGAAGAGGTGCATGCACGGCGCACGTACTCCCGTCTCTTTCCCAACCACACCCGCGCGGGTACACGGTGGAGCTCATTTCTGTACGAAAAGGCAGCCCACGTGGTAATTTGACAGGTGTACTGGTTGTCCACTTGGTGGAGGGAGGATCGTCTACCACGGGTGAACAAACAAATTGCGACTTGACGCGTTATGTTAAAAAAGAGGCAAACCATGTGGGGCCTACCTTAGAGGCAAGGTCTATACACTTGAGTACTTTTGATGTGTCCCATCAACTCACAGAATGAGTAGAAGCTTGCTTAGTACGCCGTCTCCCCCGCCCACGAGCTCGGTGGCTTGCAGGATGAGGTGAAGCTTGCTTAGTAGTAGTAGTATTGTACGCCTTACGCCCGCTCCCTCGCCCACGCGCGCGGTGGCTCGCAGGACGAGGAGAAATTTTTACTACTCCCTCCATTTACTCCTCATCCCTACTACCTTGGTTAGAGAGATTATCATATTGTTTGGAATATATATGTCCTTTAGTAGATTTCAATATGAACTACTAGTACATACTCCAAACACTGATGTATATAGACGTATTTTAGTGTAGATTCACCCATTTTGCTCCGTATGTAGTCCATATTGAGGCCCTGTTTGGTTCATAAGTCCTAGGACTTTTTCTAGTCCCAACTAAAAAGTCCCTACTCCTTAAAAAGTCCCTCCCTGTTTGTTGGACTTTTTCTAGGACGAGCCAGCCTACATGGTTGCTTGCTGGGGTTTCTCTCTTCACACTCTCTTGCAAAAAACGACTGTGGCCACATCTCTAATATCCCGGCGAACATGGTGGATGCTAAGTGTAGATGCGGTCGCCGTTGCCGACGGCAAAAACCAACTGTCGGCACGTCCCGATCAAGGGTCCTCGCCGTTCTCTCTCACAAAGCCGGTGAGGTTGCCTTCATCCCTTTCTCACTACCGCGACATGGGCATTTGCCACCTCCCGCCGCCCTCCTCAAGGTTGAGCTACGTCCCGACATCCCTCAGGTACAACTCCCTTTACAGCCGGCTTGCACCACTACTCCAGCTGCCCACATCACTCCATGTGGATATTTCTCTACTTCTTTGCCCCGCACATACCTCTACTGGCTTCTACGTACTGTATTTGTGATGATTTTATGTCTCACCAATTAGTCCCAGTAATCTTATTCTAATCACACTTCTTCAATTTCTTTGCCACAGGGATGCTCATCTTGATTTTGGTGAAACTGCACAAAGTGATCTGATGGTCAAAAGGTTGCAAACTTCATTTCTTGGGAAGTTCGAATGTTGCCAGCAAATTAAAGCCTGGTTAGGGTTTACGGTTCAAGGGCTAGGGACTGCATAGGTCATTTTTTCTTTATCTGCCTCTGTTCCAAAATAAGTGTCAACTTTAGTAGTAGTACAACTTTGTACTAAAGTTTGCATAAAGTTGAGACACTTATTTTGGAATGGAGGGTACATATTTGCTATGACCTATCAATCATTGAGATGCAATAGCATGCATGTTAGTCTCCTTTGTATTTGATGAAATGTTGCAACGGGCAACCTTGGACGCAAGATACATGTAACAGAAGCTGGAAGCTTCATAGCATTGTACTATCTCGCTGATAAATTACACTACATACTATACTAGTACTTCCTCCATTCCTAAATATAAGTCTTTGTAGAGATTTCACCATGAACCACATACGGATGTATATAGATGCATTTTAAGTGTAGATTCATTCATTTTGTTCCGTATGTAGTCCACGTAGTGGAATCTCTACAAAGACTTATATTTAGGAACGGAGGGAGTACTATGTAAAGAGTTAGGTGTCGCACGGTGTCCAGAAAATATGGTGATAGTGTGAGGTGGGCCATGTAATCACTAAGCCTGCATGTTTTCACTACTCTTGCACTCCTCCTCTGTAAGAATGGAGAAAATTGTAATCTAGTAGTACCTCCTTTCGCCGAAAGCGTGGGACATCCAGCAGTCCTACCACCTCAGTAATAATGACCAATGAGCCGTCAAATCACATAGACCCGACAGTAAGTTGGAGGGACAAAGCAACCATCACTCTTGAATCCGCTTCTCCCTTCAACGCAGGCGCCAGTGAGAGGTCACGTCCACTCTGCCCGGGCATGAATGCGGCACCAATTCTTTGGAGCGGTCAAGCGTGCGCGGGCGATGGAGGGGCTTTGGGTGGGCCAGGTTGGTCAGGAGCGGGCGTGGCAGCTGTCCGCCTGTCCCTGACGGACGCCCGGAAATGAGAGGATGCACCGACTCACGCGGCTAAAATCGTACACTACACACCATCTCTTTGTAGGAGTAGGTCGATCTGTCGGTCTCTCTAACACACACATGTTGTTAAACACACATACACGCGCGCACAGACACACACACACACACACACACATGTTCATAGAATAGGAAAATCATGCGAGTGCGAAGCCACAGGAAGTGAGATACAAATGGAGTACGTACAAGAAGAGAAGAGGTGACGAATATTCCATCAAACCTAGACTGAGGAGTAGTACTCCCTCCGTCTAGGTGTTAAGTCATCTTATGGAAATCAGATATTCCCAAAATGTTTAGGCGTCGTCCATTAACTTCGCATCTCAATCCCCTCCTGGCCTTGTTGCTAGCGAGTGTTTTTACTTAGGGAGTGTTTGGATCCTTAGCAAGAACAGCTTATAGCATAGCGGGGCAAGGTTAGGCATTTGGAACTGTTAAAATATGTTAGCTTTTGTGGGCCAGCTAGCTTGGTGGGCTAGAAAAACCTTCCTAGCTCAGGAGAGCCAGATCGGCTCACTTCCAACGGCAAACTTCGCGTAGTAGTAACATAGACTAGTAACATATGCATGTTACTAGTCCAAGTTACTCACCACTATGACCAGCCTAAGCAATATAACCAAACGCTCCTTACTCTGCCTTGTTATCTCCCCCGGAAACCCAATGCATGGAGCGCAACTACGTGTTGATCAGTCAAGAAATCAAAGTCAGCTTGCATGCGAGTTAATACGTGGCCCTGCATGGTAGCTAAAATGGCATCTCTTAGTTGTTTGGATTAATTTTTGCGTTTAGAGACAGAAATCAGGGCTTTGATTCGAGGAATGACCGGTCAAGTTTCTTCTTCTCCTCCAATCTGCTTGCACATTGGTCCCGCTGCACCTTCTAACGTGACTTATTACACCTAGACGGAGGGAGTAGTACGAGATACGGTGGCACACTGACTTAGGTCGAATACAAGTTCCCAAAATTGTGTGCATGTTATAATAAGGATTCACTTAAAATAGTACGTGAGCGAACAAAGGGATCAATTGGACAGTGTTCCCGAGCAGTAGCGAGATGTGTGAGGTAAGATACACCGCTGGCGCTTTTATTTTTTCTTATTAATTTGTTTGTTTCACCCTCTGACTGGTGGGACCCAACGTACTACATGGAGAGAGGTAAGGTGACTAAGGCTGCATTATTTCTGCACCACTTCGGATAGTCTTACCACCAAAGCCATATGACACGATTATGACTTAAATCCCAATGACTCCCACACACAAAAAACAGCATGCTTGTCACACGAATGCAGGAATGTACAAAAGGTTATTTTCCTATCGTTGAAGATAACGGGAGGGTTGTGTAGCTGGTTAGCCCGTTCGCTCATCAAACTTGAGGTCTCGGGTTCGATAACTAGACCTGAGCATAATTCGTGCCAAGAGGATTCTTTGACTGGTCAAAATGGATGGATACGGAGCTATACGATCTTTCTCTCTCTCTAGTATATATATACACACTGGAGCCTCGACGCTTGTAGTTGCTCTCTTCACACTCTCTCACCCTCTCTAGATCTAAACAAGACTTCGTTGGCCTCTCTCTCCCCCCTCACTGCTGGTCAAAGAGCCAACAGGATCCGTCCGCCGGGAAGGGACGAAGGCTTAACGCTGTCGCCATCAGCGAGGGAGGGAATTCACTACCGACGCAGCTGTTCACTTCCACCCAGCGCTAGCGCGGGAGGGCCTCCGACCCCTTCTTCTTTGCCACCGTACATAGTGTGGGCCTAACGGCCTCCGGTCGCCCATTGAACCACACCCCAAGAACCTTAAGGTATAATTTACTTATTCCACATGCATTGCTCTAGCTGCATGTGGGCTTTTTCCGCGTCTGCACTTGAATCTAGGTGTTGGATCAAACAGGAAAGTAGTGGGGAAAGTTGTATACCTTGAATTAAGGACGTGGTTCAAAGAGGAAAGGAATGGGGGAAGGTCGTGGGAAAAGTTGTATATCATGAATCTAGGATGTGGTTCAAAAAGGAAAGGAAGGGGGAAAGTAGTGGGGAAAGTTGTATCGCATGAATCTAAGACGTGGTTCAAAGAGGAAAGGAATGGGGGAAAGTAGTGGGGAAAGTTGTATAGCATAAATCTAGGGCGTGGTTCAAAGAGGGAAGGAAGGGGGAAAGTACTAGTACAGACTGGCTATCCAGCACCTACATTGGTCGAAAAGGGAAAACAATGACAAATGAAGTACGCACATCTGTAATGAACTGATCTTTTGTTTTGGGGGACAAGGCTGTAGAGTTTGAGCGGGACTAGATTTGTTGCGCTCACGTAGGGAAAGGTGTCTAAAGATAAAGAAACTGGGACCAACACAAAAATGCTCCTTGGTTGTTTGTTCTTTGTTGCAGCAGACTGTGCATCACCCCAGTACATCGATAGATGCACATGGTGCTGGTGCGTCGACTGTCCCATGTAACTCTTTAGCTGTTGTTAATCTAAGGACCTATTTGGTTAAAAACTCCCTAGTCCCTACCTGCTTGGTTCCAGGGACTAAACATGGACTAGAGGTTATTAAATGACATGCTAAAAGACCATGTTACCCCTAGTAATGAACTAATAGAGACAAGGTGCGATGCATGGCAGGGGCAACTGTTGGAAAAAGTCCCAAAAAGACTCTCCCTCTGGGTCTTCTTTCTTTAGTCCCAAATGCCCACTTTTAGTCCCTAGAAGTCCCTCCTATTTGGTTTAGATGGGACTGACATGGAGTTTTTTAGTCCCTACACCAAATTGTCCCTGTAAACAAACACCCTCTAATAATGTCACTGGAAAATTGATGCAATGCCACAGTTAAAAGCAAATTACATGTTTAATGAATTTTATTGTTAATATAATCTCTTTGTTAATATTAATCAATGCCACCGTTTGAGAAATGCTAATGTCTTGCTTTCTTTCCCATTTAGATAAGGTAGATGCTTCTTTTTGTTGGCTTCTGTGTCATCCACCGTTATTGACCACTAGTTGTTTCCTTTGCACCTCTGTGTAAACAGGGTTATCTACTTGACCTCATTGCCATTGTGACCTTTTGTTGCACTGCACAAAACACTTTTGTTTTATGAGTATTTTTGTGCAGTTCAACCAAAATGTCACACCGACAATGTTTCTTGATTGCTTGATCTTAGTGGAACTGCACAAGAGGAGATCTTACTTCCTATCCGTGTTGGCAAATTTGGTTCATATCTTCTTCTTGTGAGTTGTTTGAATTCCACGTCATGAGAGGTAAGTACTAGCCTTCTTTCACATGATTCTGTAGTGTGCTTTCATATGTTTTGCTACTTGTACGGTAATGTTGCTTGATTTTATTGAACTGCACAAATGGAGACAATACTTCCAATCTGTATGTGCAGTGTAATATCCCATTGAGGTAAGATAAGGATACTTCACAACTGTTGGCCTGTATTTTGCCACTTTCATCAGAAAATTAATGTTATTGTTTAGTGCTATACTTGTCCTCCCTAATTGACATGCCAAATCTTACATTGAAGGCGAAGCTTGTCTGTTATTGAACCAAGTGATGAAGGGGAAGAACAAGCAGAAGAAAAACAAAAATCAACATCCGGTGCTGTAATGAAGCACTGGAACTGTGATGACACAAGTAATGATATAGTTTTGCATCTTAATTTATTTCTATGGCTGGAACAAGCAATTGTTTTGCCACTGATGTGATGCCACTCTTAATTAATACGTAATTATCTCTACTTGTGCAAACAGGGATCTTCTTTGAAGATACCATATATTTTAGTGGAACTGCACAAGAAGATGTTGGAAACATTAAACTAATCGAGGAGTATATAGTAAGCCTGGCCACCACAGTAGATAGCAACAAATGGTTCCGGAGAAGTGCTTCATTTGTATGCTCTACACAATAAGCCTCCTGACAAAGGTTGGTACTCGCCCACTGATTTCATCCATATGATTGAGCTTTGTCATCTCTATTGGTGTTGTGCTACTATTTAGACACTGTTATGAAAAAGTGGTATTGTCATTGAGAAGTGCTTCGTCTGTGTTGTTTTAAATATTTCCTTTCCTTTTTTTCGAGCAAACAGGGTTGCTAGCATTTAGTTGTCCTCTTGTCTTTGCACAATAGGATCATCCTCCTCTAAAGAAGAATATGGAGTACGTGAAGTGACTAGTTCCGATTATGCTAGGATGAAGACACTACAAAAAAAATACACTTCCTTGATGACACGTGTTTGTCACAGTAGGTCGCGTTTTTTGTCATGCATGTACATCCATGACAATTTTATGACAAAATCAAGATAGTCATACTTGTGCTGTCGTGTAAGTGTTCCATGACATTACCAAAATTATCATCACGGAAGTGTCCACTTCCATGACGATAAACCGTGCATCATAGAAGTGCTTTCGTCAAGGGTGACTAACACGTGGCATCCACCATAACGGGACGCCGTTAAGCGCCATTAAGCTATTGGGTCCGGTTTTGGATCCCATAAAAACAGCCACGACCAATGCCAATTTCCCACGTGTAAAATTCTCATTGGCTGACGGAACCATGCGTCAGCTCCGCGTTGGCACAGGTGTCACTCATCCAACGGTCGAGATGGGCCTATGATATGTTGACGCGTGGACGGGCCCAAAAGTGGCCCATAAAGTTTAATGGGCCAGCCCAACTGAAGGCCCATAAGATTTAGCGGACCATAATGGGCCGGCTCAGCTAAAGGCCCACAAGATTTTGCAGACCATAATGGGCCGGCCTAGCTAAAGGCCCACAAGATTTAGCGGACCACAATGGGCCCGCCCAGCTAAAGGCCCACAGGATTTTGCAGACCATAATGGGCTGGCCCAGCTAAAGGCCCAACATTCTCTGTTAAGGCCCGTACGGCTAGTGTTAAATCAGCCCGTCAACGGCTTGTCCTAAACTTGTCATCATCGTGGCCCATGGTCACTTCTCATCCATTAATAGTCCGCTAAGTATTTGGGCCGAATTACGGCCCGGTGTATTTCAGACCTGTTAAAGGTCTTGCTTCATTTGGGCCCATTTACAGGCCATTGAAACTCTCGGCCCATAAATGACCGTGAAGGATTTGGGTCATATTCGGCCATGTATGACATTCGACGTGTTAGAGGCCCACTATAGATTTGGGCCACTTTCGGCTTGTTAACGTCGGACGAAAAACATGGGCCATAGGTGGCCCAACGTCACATCGGGCCTATTAACGGCCCATATAAAAATTACGATAATCTAGCCTGACCGAAGTTCTAGCCTGTTAAAGGCCCGTGTATTAGGTCGGCGCATTTACGGCTCTTCCGAATTTCGGCCTGTCAAAGATCCGCATCGTAAATGGGCCACCATTTCAGCCTGCTAAGACCAGTGGGTTATTTGGCACAATCAGGGCCCAATCTTATTGTCGGTTTAGTAAAGGCCCATGTTTTTTATGGGCTCGAGATATTTACACCTGTAAACGGCCTATTGTTACTGAGGGCCCAAATTATGTTTATGCCTGTTAAAGGCCCACTATGGGCACAGGCCTACCAGAAAAATATGAAAGCTTATGCTGATTTAGGCCCAGATATTTTTAGTGGGCTACATGCAAATTTCGGCCCATAATCGTTTTTAGTCCAATTGGAATGGGCCCGACGAATGTTGGTATGTTGGGCTCCTACAAAGCTTTCAGCCAAATACATTACTAAGATAAACCTACACTATACAAAAATAATGTCATAATTACTGGAGCCTTTGGCAGCATCATAAATGTTGTATCACAACAAAATAAATTCCAACCATACAACAAAAGGCATGGTGGCATAAAGTTTACAGTCCTTGCAGATAAAAGCACCATCAGATGTATAGAAGCACAAATCATTTGACCTGAGTGCTAATGTTTCAGGCTGTAGAATCTGATGGAGCAACACGATCTTCACCTTTTTTCCGCCATTGCTCTTGAACAATGAAGTGAATGTCTGATAGTCTGGTTTCAAAACCATTCACATCTTGACGACATTTGTCAAACACTATTCTTGTTTCCCAAACTACGTCCATTAGGGATTGGACTTGTGTCTAGAGCACAGATATATCACTCTGTCTAGCAGGAAGATTTTGTTCAATAGGTGATTTGGACGAGGTTACCTTGACAACCAACCCAGAATTACCCAGGAAGGTGCCTTTTGCACTGTTAGTGGAGAGATATTGACGCACTGCAGCAAGAGGTGACATTGTGCCTGTGGTAGCCTCGTCACCCTCAGGTGGTTGTGGTTGTTCAATCATTTGTTCCTTAGCTTCCTGAAAGTTTGAACTTGTATATTAGTGCACCAGATAAGTTACTAATGAGACAAAAACAAACAAAGTAGGTTACATGTTTATACATAACTTATTTTGGTGAACTACTGTAATACATTAGCATGTATTGTAGTGCCAACTACATAACAAAATCACTTTCGGAACATATGTCCATGTAGCATGCCTACTGTATTTTATATTTCCTCACATTCGTTGACATCTAAGGATAAAGAGACATGGTTTAAAGTAGGATGAACATAGTATGACATCATTCATATCGTGGGCAAATAGATATAAAACAAACAAGCTATTTTATCATTGTGTGTGCACGTGAACATAACAACTAGATTACAAATCAAGACTAAAAGAATATCCTTCATCTCTTTTAAATCATGTAAGGTGAAATGATACGTTAAGACAACTGTGTATAAAAGTGAATAGAGTAACTGACATTGGCTGCAAACCAAGTAGTTAAATGAACACATCACAGTACCAATCAGTTCAAAGGCAGGAGGAGTAAGGACTTACAACATCGGCTTGAACTGGTGTGCTCATGCCCTTCATCTTGCTGGTGTGGCAATCCTTGAAGATTTGCATTGCATTCAGTTCAGGTTCTTTTTGGTCCACACGGGCTTTCCTCTGTATTTGGAACAAGTCAATATAGATACGATAATATGGCACAAAAAAAAGAAGGAAGTAGCAGCTATTTACAAGAGCCTCGCACTATGCAATATAGCTACGAGATCATGTTGTCTGTTGGAATTTCACTTTAGAACGATTGGTTTTGTTCTTCATACAGTTAGCCTAGAAGAAGATACACTTGTAAGGCACATACATAAATACAAGTTCAATATGTGGTCTAATCAAATACATATAGCCTACCTGATACTTTGGATCAAACCAGTGTTTAACGAGGGCTGTCCAATCTTCATCTGTAATATATTCCACTGGAGATGTTTGGGCGATTTCTTTGTTAGCCTTGCCTTCAAAATGAGATTTTCTAAGGTGGTACCGATACTGTCGCAGAGCAGACTGAAAAATATGAGTGCATGCTTGTTTAGTTGCATCATCTTTCGGATCCAACTTGAACCTCATCCATTGAAAAAAGAATGTGAGTCGTATTAGGAGGAAGCTAGCAAGTATGGGACAGAGCAAGACAATATTACTAATTGCGATGAATAACATTACTTGCAGATAAATGGTCAAGGAAGGTGTTAAACTGGGTATTATCTTTCTCATTCCTATACTGGATCCACCTTGGGAGGATACGTGCATGACACCTAACGGCAACGGCTGCCTCTGATACTAACTTGGCTGACTCTGTAGCATCACGTGGCCTTTTTAAACCTGCCTCAAAATGGATCTCCATTCTTCCTCCTTTAGATTTTGTTAATCTGTCAAGCATTATCCCTGATGTCTGTGTCCACTTGCGCCATGGTGCTAGTTGAACAACCAATATGGAAAGTGTTAGTGTACATCAAACTGTGAGAGTACATATAAAGGAGCATGCAACTGCAACTTGACTCGGTCAGGTACCGTCTTGGTGTTGATGCTCATCAGGTTCATCTGATCTTGCCAAGTCATGTTGTGTCAGTAGTGCTGCAGAAGTTGTGTTAGGTGTGAAGGCAACTAGGGAACTGGCCAGTTCCGGAGCAAACGAATGAGTAACTCGTTGAGATGCTGGTACAGTTGAAGCGGATGCTGAAGCTGGTGGAGCAGGCGATACTGTGTTTGTAGATTTAGCCGGTGGACTTGGACCTTCTACTGCACTATAAGTACCAGTAGAATCTCGATAGCAGATCCTTTTCTGTTTCACCCGACTAGTAATACCACTCCCTACTATATTATTTTCCTTGCTCTTTTTTGACTTTGCCATGTCAAGCTGTACCCACAACACAAAAGAATAAAATCGCTCTTCAGAACTCATTGATACATGATATAGACAAGCAATACTTTGATCTAAGACAACCGTATGAGGATGGAATATGTAAGAAAAACAGGACGGCATGACATATTCACAGCTACAATGTGTAAACTAAGCAGAAGGATTTTCAAGAAAATAGAAGTAATGCAAGCTAGACACCATATGAAAGATGCAACCAATATTAATCTGCCAAGTTAAAATTGTCTTGTCATAAGTGGCAATTCAAAAAATTAGAAGCAGTACAACATAGAATCAATGCAAGATGCAACCACTATCAAACTGCCATGTTAAAAGCGTCCAATCATGAGTGACTGATGCGAGATACACAACAGCAGTACTTTGATGTAAGAACATGGTATGATAGATAGATGCAGTCTATTCTAGACACAGAAAGCCATGTCATATGCACATGTATAACGTATAAACTCAGCAGGTGCAACTTAATCAAAATAGAAGAAATACAGGCTAGACAACATATGCAACATGAAACCAATTATCACACTTTCAACTTAGATCAAGCACCTGCGATGGTGGAGTACGGGAGATGAACTCAACATGTAGACTTGGCACTTCAACTTCATTAGCAGTAGTAGTGGCAAATCTGGAGAGTCTCTGTTTGCGTCGGTGCGGAGGACCACCAACATCCCCTAACTTACTCTTTTCCTTCCTATTTTCTGATATTGCCTTATGAAGTCAAAACCACAAGAAGATGAATAAAATTAGCTCTGCATAACTAGTTGATGCATGATACAGGCGAACACTACTTTGATGTAAGGCAATCGCATGATAGGAGGATGGAACATATACAAAAAAAGACAGTGTTTCATATTCACATGTACAATAGGAGGATGGAATATGTATGAAAAAACAGTAAGCGGAAGACATTTCAACAAAATTAGAAGAAATGAAAGCTAGGCACCATATGAACATGCAACCAATATCACTCTATCAGGTAAAAAGTGTCTCGTCATAAGTGCCATTTCAAGAAATTAGAAGCAGTACAAGCTAGAAGACAATGCAAGATGCAACCTACATCACAGTCCCAAGTTAAATGTGTCTTATGGGTAAGTGATCGTTGCAGGTATAAGTTTTAAGCTACGCAGATGCAATTCAACATAATCAGAAGCAATACAAACTAGACATCATACAGAAAACGAAACCACATATAATAGTTCCAAGTTAGAGCAAGCACCTGTGATGGTGGAGTAGGGGAGATGTGCTCATCATGTACACGTATGTTCTAGAAACAGGAACAAGTGTCATATTCACAGGCATTATGTGTAAAGTAAGCAGATGCAATTCAACAAAGTTAGAAGCAATACAAGCTAGACATCATATGCAACATGCAACCACATATAATAGTGCCAAGTTAGAGCAAGCACCTGTGATGGTGGAGTAGGGGAGATGTGCTCATCATCTACACAGCTATGTTGATTGTCCAGCCTTGTGTTGCCTTGCAAATCTTGTTGGGAGGATGGCGGAGTAGAATCTGTAGAGACCCCCTGTTTGAGTTGCTCCGAAGGACCACCATCATCCATTGTCGGACTAATTTCCTTCAGCTGTAATGATTTTGCATTGTGAAGTCAAACCGATAAGAAAAAGGAATAAAATTCGCTCTTCAGAACTCATTCATGCATGATACTGACGAACACTACTCGGATGAAAGGCAAACATATGTATGAAATATGTATGAAAAATAGGATGGTGTGACATATTCACACCTATGATGTGGTAACTAAGTAGAAGGCATTTCAACAAATTAGAAGCACTGCAAGCTAGACACCATATGAAAGATGCAACCAATATCACTCTGCCAAGTTCAAACTGTATGACGTTTCAACAAATTAGAAGCAGTACATGCTAGAAATCATATAGAAGACACAACCAATATCATAGTGGCGACTTAAAGGTGCCTTATCATAAGTGACTGATGTGGGATATGCAAGAACAGTAGTCTGATGTAAGAACATCGTGTGATCAGATATAGTATGTTCTAGAAATAGGAACACATCTCATATTCACAGGCATTATGTGTAAAGTAAGTAAATGCAATTCAACAAAGTTAGAAGCAATACAAGATAGACATCATACGCAACATGCAACCACATATAATAGTGCCAAGTTAGATCAAGCACCTGTGATGGTGGAGTAGGGGAGATGTGCTCATCATCTACACAGCTATGTTGATTGTCTAGCCTTGCATTATCTTGCAAATCTTGTTGGGAGGATGGCGGAGTAGAATCTGTAGAGAACCTCTATTTCAGTTGCTCGGAAGGACCACCATCATCCAATGCCTTGCCAATTTCCTTCAGCTTTATTGATTTTGCATTGTGAGGTCAAACCGACAAGAATAAGGAATATAATTCGCTCTTAGAACTCATTCATGCATGATACTGACAAACACTACTCTGATGAAAGGCAAAGTCATGATACGAGGATGGAATATGTACGAAAAAATGGACGGCTTGACATATTCACACCTATGATGTGGTAACTAAGCAGAAGGCACTTCAACAAATTAGAAGCACTGCAAACTAGACACCATATGGAAGGTCCAATCAATATCACTCTGCCAAGTTAAAACTGTCTCGTCATAGGTGGCGTTCATCAAACTAGAAGCAATACATGCTAGAAATCATATTCAAGATGCAAAACAATATCACACTGCCAACTTAAAGGTGTCCCATCATAAGTGACTGATGCAGGATACACAAGAAGAGTAGTTTCATGTAAGAACATGGTGTGATAGACATATATAGTATGTACCAAAAATAGGAAAGCATGTCATATTCACACGTATCATGTGTAAGCTAAGCAGATGCAGTTTACACTAATTAGGAGCAATACAAGCTAGACACCATATGCAACATGCAACCAGATATCACACTGCCAAGTTAGAGCAAGCACCTTGGATGGTGGAGTAGGGGAGCGGAGACTTGGACCTTGTAATGCACTATCAGTATGAGGAGAATCCGTACAGATGCTCCGTTACATTGCTGCAGAGAACCACCATCATCGCCTTCCTTACTCTTTTTCTTCCTCTTTCTTGATTTTGCCTTGTCAAGTCAAACCCAGAAGAAAAAGGAATAAAATTTGCTCTTCAGAACTCATTGATGCATGATACTGATGAACACTACTTTCATGTAAGGCAGCCGCATGATAGGAGGATGGAATATGTATGAAAAACAGGACGGCGTGACATATTGACATGTATGATGTATAAAGTGTAAACTAAGCACAAGGTGCTTGAACTTGTTAGAATCAATGCAAGCTAGAAACCATATGAAAGATGAAACCAATATCACTCTGCCAAATTAAAATGGTGCCCTAACAAATGTATTTGACCAAATTAGAAGCAATACATGGCAACATGCTAGAAATAATATGCAATATGCAACGAATAAAGGTGACTCATCGTAAGTGATTGATTCAGGATACAGAAGAGAGGTAGTTTCATGTAAGAACAAGGTTAACACATAGATGTAGTGTGTACCAAAAATAGGAAGGCATGTCATATTCACAGGTATAATGTGTAAACTAAGCAGATGCAATTTACCCTAATTAGAAGCATTACAAGCTATACACCGTAGACAACATGCAACCACATATCACACTGAGAAGTTAGAGAAGCACCTGTGATGGTGGTGTAGGGGAAGTGCGGTCTTCAAGTACAGAGCTACGTTCAATATCTTCATTTAGGCTTGTTGTTTCTTGAGAATCATGTGGAGAGGATGAAATTGCAGTCTTTACAAGAGTAGCGCGTCTCATATTAACCCGCGGGCGAGACTGTCTCATCTTAAGCGATAGATGCAGGATACACAAGAACAATAGTTTGATGTAAGAACATGGTGTGGTAGGCAGATGTAGTATGTACCAAAAACAGGAAGGCATGTCATATTCACATGTATAATGTGTAAGCTAAGGAGATGCAATTTAACAAATTAGGAGCAATACAAGCTAGGCACCATATGCAACATGCAACCAGATATCACACTGCTATGTTAGAGCAAGCACCTTGGGTTGTGGAGTAGGGGAGATGAGATTTGGAACTAGCACTGCAGTACGAGTAGCAGGAAAGTCTGCAGAGATCATCTGTTTCGGTTGCTCCAGAGGACCACCATCATTCCGTGCCTTCGTCCTTTCAGATTTTTCCTTGTCAAGTAAACACATAAGAAAAAGGAATGAAATTCGCACTTCCAAATTCGTTGATGCATGATACTGACGAACACAACTTTTATGTATGGCAACCACATTGTAGGAGGATGGAATATGTATGAAAAATGCTAAGCAGAAGGCATTTCAACAAATTGGAAGCAATGCAATCTAGACACCATATGAAAGATCCAACCAAAATCACTGTACCAAGTTAGATGTGTACAGAGAAAAGTATGTAAGTGTCACTGTCACCATAAATGGCACTTCAACAAATTAGAGGCAATACATGTTTGAAATGATATGCAAGATGCAACCAATATTACACTGTCAACTTGAAGGTGTATCGTCAGAAGTGATTGATGAGGGATACACGAGAAAAGTAGTTTGATGTAAGAACATGGTTAATAGAAAGACGTATATGTACCAAAAACTGGAAGGCATGTCATATTCACAGGTATAATGTGTTAACTAAGCAGATGCAATTTACCCTAATTAGAAGCATTACAAGGTAGACACCATATGCAACATGCAACCACATATCACACTACCAAGTAAGAGCAAGCACCTGCGATGGTGGTGTGGGGGAATTGTGGTCATCAACTAGAGAGCTACGTTGACTATCTTCATTTAGCCTTTCTATTTCTTGAGAATCATGTGGGGAGGATGACACTGCACTCTTTAAACGAGTAGGGCGTCTCATAGTAACCCACTGGGGTGACTATCTCATCATAAGTGATTGACGAGGGATACAAAAGAGCATTAGTTTGATGTACGAACATGGTTAATAGACATATGTAGTATGTATCAAAAACAGGAAGGCATGTCATTATCAAAGGTATAATGTGTAAAGTAAGCAGATGCAATTTAACCAAATTGGAAGCAATACAAGCTAGACACCATATGCAACATGCAACCACATTTGACAGCGCGAAGTTAAAGCAAGCACCTGTGATGGTTGTGTGTGGCAATTGAGATCATCAACTGCAGAGCTACGTTTATTGTCTCCAACTGCTGACACTGCACCCTTTAGAGCATTGAAATGCTTAGTGCTTATCTTCGAATTACACTAGAGCGACTTATGTCTTTTCTTTTCTGCATTCATCAACACTGTGTCAGAGTCTGAAATACCCATGCATAAAAAACAATAGTGTGAGTATGGGTGAAGTGTGTGCACAATTAGTACAGTGTAAAGGTAGCAGATAGCAGGTCGGTGAGAAATAAATGACGGGAGACATATTATAGCTCTACAACATGCATGGCACACTAAATTACTACAGGATTCTATGAAAATAACAGTCGACTGGAAACAAATAGGTCATTCCATTTTTTATGCACCGTCTGATGTACAAAGAACGGGCAGATCGCCTTCATCTACCTCCAGCCAGTCAGTGTTGACGATCTTCCTCGAAACGCCAGCGACCACCGGCCCAGTACCCTGCCTGCGCCCTCCCCTCGACCTCACCGCACCGCCGTGCTTGGCACCGCCCCCCAGCCATCCATTCAAGCCCCATCGACCTCCAGATCGGGCGCAAGTAGCTCCTGCGCCCCACACCCCTATGATACACACCGATGCGCCGCTTCCCCGGCGAACAGGCGGACTAGGTGCTTCGCGCGTCTAAGCGAGTGTTGCTTCTTTTAACTGCGGTTTGACTGACCCTGAATTGAAATCCAGGTGGGCTACTGACCTCTAGGAAAGGTGAAATAGTAAAGGGAGGAAACCTTGTGCATTTAGTATCATGAATAAGATGCAGTAAGAAGCTCTCAACTAGTTTTTTTCATGGGATGAATACGGTGTGAGCAGAGATGTAAGATTTGCATGAATAAGGGAAGAGGAGTGCCTCTTTCTGCTGGCAGTGCTATGTCCTCCTTCTGTTTTTCCAATGATCTTCTTGTGGTTCGCTGGAAACAAGAAGTTGTGGAGGATGGTGGAGCCTTGGACGAACCCATGGCCAAGTTGTTGAGTGTGGTGCTGTGACCGTCTATCGGCGGCGGGGAACCAGATCCGAGGCGGCGATCAACAGCGTAGCGGGAACAGCTCCAGTGCGGTGGACAGTTGCGACAGTGGAGCGGCAGCAGTGAGGCGCAGGACGACGTGGTCAGAGTGGTTCTGGTATGACGCACGTTGGCGTCAGCATCGTGGAGGCAGCTCTGCCTTGGCTTCAGCTGCTAAGTCCTTGAGGGAGTTGCGGTTGCGGTTGCGTTGGATGACGATGTCGGGGTACCGGCTCCAGCGTGACGGAGGAGGGCAGTGGTGGATTGGGCGCTATGGGGTGGAGGACAGAGGAGGCTGGGGTTTCGCGGCTGGTGGAGAGGGCGTTTTGGCGCCCACGGAGTATGAATGGGGAAACAGAGGGAGGCGGGGAACTAAGGGTGAACAATGTTTTGGTTTGAGACTCGCTTGTTTGAAATTTGGGGAAAGTTACAAACTTTGCCCCCATCTAAATTTTTTGACATATTGCAGGTTGGGGGTAGGACAGTAATCTCATGTGTCCCAAATGTGGGCGGGATAGATTTCGACCGAGCGCATGGGTGTTTAGGCGCCCACGGCGTATGAATGCTTCTCGGAGGCGGTTGAGACTGGCGTCTTGGTGAAGTTACAAACCTACCCCGGTTTAGACCTTTGGACATCGGGCCGATAGGCTACATGGGCCAGAGTCAGGACAGTAATTTCCTACCAGCAAACATTAGTCTCGCGCGGTTTTGGGTGACCAGAGGCCTATTTGGCGCTTCGTTCAATATTTGGGAGCAGAAGCATTAACGTTTTCGGTTCTCTTGAATTGTACCTTCAGGATTTGTCAAACTTCACAAATATTTACTCTTAAAAATCCTAAAGCTACGATTATTCTGGAATGGAGGGGGTACATTTGAATATACATTGTACACGAGTATATATTAAAAAATATGCAACTTACTTCAGTTCATGCATGGTTCCAGATATAATCTCCTTGGTTGCAAAAAAATGTTAGACATGCGTATGAATATATATAGCATGTTCAAACACACAACAAAGATTGATGCCCCCTTTTACATCTGATTTACAAATGCCATTATCTTGGGTTCAAATAGATGAATGCACTTCCTATGAATTCGAATCTTTGAAACCCCCTTTATGTTGAATTCGACATGTATTCTATTTCGTAGCTAGCAATTTGGAATGTATCCATGCAAGTGACAAATGTATAAAGTGCTTCACACTAACAATAGGGAGTGCACTAATTAATGTTTATATATGAATTGCAAAAGCATCCATTACCTATATTTCAAACCGCTCTCACTCTATGGATCGATAATATGAAATAAACACATGCACATGCTAGAATTCAATAGAGTATGTGTGTTTGATAGACCGATTTTCGTCCATACGCAATTTGCAAAATTCATGATCTCATCCAAAAATAATAATGCCATTTATATTTTAATTTAATGCGTAGAACTGCATTTTACAAGTAGATGCACTATGCCTCGGCCCGTTCTCACAAACGCGCTATATATCTCTCTATCTAACGCATAAGTGGACACACTTTATATGCATCGGCATTTCTCTTTCACACATGCTCACAATCTCTCTCGGGGTGTCTCACGCACATGCTCCCTCTGTATCTCTCTCTCTCTCTTTCTAACTACTATGTACCACTCTTTTCACTAATCTCAGTTGGAAAACACTATTTCTCTCACATGCATATATACACACACACGGTCTCTACTAGCCCTCTATACGCACATATATGTGCCTACGTGTCTCCCGCACACACATTATCTTTAGGCCTCTCTCGCACACATCCCCCCCCAGACACACCTCTCTCTTAGTAGTTGGCAGATATGATTCCATCATATCATTCGGTAGGATATCCCTGACTGTTAGGCTAGATGGTAATACGAGGCAAAGTTTTACCCTAGTTCAGACCCTTGCAGTTGAGGAAAAAGCCTACTCCTAGTACTTTATATTAGTGATAGGGGTGTGTACAAAGTACACATGAATACCAGGCATTGTGCGTGTGTTTATACTATCGACGAACTAGCCCCAAGCTTCTAAAACATATTGGGGGCCTAGGGTTACAAATCATATATAGTTGGCTTATCACCAGTGGGGATAGAGTCCTCCGTGACTCTGGTAGCTTCGTGTTGTACGCCGAGTCCTCCATGTGGGTCTTCATAAAACGCTTCTCGGTCCAACCTATATGTGGCACAGGATGGAACCGACCCATGAGTCCTCATGTTGACCCACCATAACTAGAAATGATGTGCCCACCACACCACACACGCAATCGGCCACTAAGAAAATAAGCATATACAATCGTACAATGTTATACATGAAAGTTAATTGCATGGTGCATCCAAAAATATTTGTTCTGCATTGTGAATGTTTATATATTCTCCTAAAATATTAGTCACGGGAAAGAGAAATGAAGGGCATATCTCTCTTTGTCTCCACCGGACACCCCCTCTTTCTACACCACTTTCACGTAGGCACACAAACTATCTCTCGACCCTCTAAAATATGCATACCCACGACACATTCATGCGTGACAGTTAATTTATTTCAAGCTAAAGCACTATACAATCACTAGACTTCAGAATATGCTCATTACGGTCACCGTATACATTCTCGTGGTGATCATACGGTATCTAGCTCACGATACGTCTCCATATTTTTTTGATGACACTGACGGACTTTGCATTTGATGCGTGCTCTGTATTTTGTTGACGACACTTATGGTCATTTTATTTGAAGCGAAAGCACGATATGGTCACTGGACTTCAGAATAATCTCATCATGGTCACCACATACATTTTGTCGTGCTAACCAATATGTGGTTGATGGTTAGGAGGACAGTGGTTTCTCGAGCCCACCGGGGTTAAAGTGTGCTCGCATTTATCTTGTGTTAATTTTAGTATTTTCCGACGATGTGTGTTCAGTGGGAGGAGACGTTCCACTCGACTACGAGGCATCTATGGTGACTTCATAAAATCTCAAGATCATATGTTGGCTCACTCTCTCGAAGGTGCTCATAGGGGTAGGGTCTGTCTGTGTGCGCTTATAGCGGTGAGTGCTTGCGCGTATATATGAGTCCTTGCGTCTGTACCATGTTTAAAAAATACATGTCATGATTATATGGTCACTAGCTTACCCGTACAACTCTGTATTTTGTTGATGACACAATCAATTGACCAGTCAAACGTTCCACGTGGCGCAACTAGTGTTGCACCATCGGGGCGCGTAACCATGGGGCCCACCTGTCAGCCTGTATATGAAAGAAAGAAATGGTAGTTTGAGTATGTACCGTGTTAATAAAATACTCCCTCCGTTCCTAAATATTTGTCTTTCTAGAGATTACAACAAATGACTACATACAAAGAAAAATAAGCGAATCTAGGCTCTAAAATATGTCTACATATATCTGTATGTTATAACCATTTGAAATGTCTAGAAAGACAAATATTTGGGAACGGAGGGAGTACATTTTAGGGTGATCATATGGTCACTGGCTCACCATACAGCTCCGTAATTTGTTGATGACACAATCAATTGACCAGTTAAACGGTCCACATTCAGCAGCGCACATTACCATAGGCCCCACCCGTTAGCATGTATATGAAGGACAGAAATGGTAATAAATTAGTGGTCGGTGGGTATTCGAAGTCGTGAGACCTCTGGTTGGCAGTCGCCGGCGGTGGGGGGCGTTGATTGGGCGGTGGGGTGGGGATCGCCGGAGAAAAAGCTTGGCGCGGGGGGCCTAGAGGGATGGCCGGTGCGGCGGCAGATTGGCAGTGGGGAGTGGTTTCGGGGCGAGTGGGGCGGCACGGGCCGGCCGCGGGTGGCAGGGGCTGGCGGTTCGGCCGTTGGTGGCTGGCGGCTCGGGGGGGTGGAGTTTGATGATAAACTGCAGGCCCTTGATTTTGTATCCAATGACTGGAAAATCTAACGACCAAAGATGAAAAAGTCAATCGAATGACATGTAGCCTCACCCTGCACGTACACAAGCACACACACAAGACATACACGCATGTAGGCTTGCAACACTGACACGTACACATAATGAACACACGCACGCATGCAGGCGTGCAACACTGACACTTACACATGCACTCACGAACACATGCATGTATGCACACATGCATGCAACAGTGAAACGTACCCTTGCACGCACGCAACACTCGCATGCTTGCATGCACATAGCACACAACGCAAGACACACGCTCAACCTATACGTGCATGCACCCTTTGTTACGGACATGGATTGTTACGGGTATTAATCAATCTTATCTGTGATATGCAGAACATTGATGTTTGTAGTGGTCTTTATGAATCACAACGTATCGAACCGGCTGTCAACATAGTAGGCTTATCTACATGAAAAAGATGACGTCACACTCAATGAACAATCATCGGTTTATGAAATGCCCGCTTCTGACCACCCTGGACCACAAAAGGTTCCTCTGCTGTGCGCTGCCTGCATTGGGTCACTAACATGCAGGCGATGTACCCAAAGAGCCCACACATCAGTGGAAGAACGGCGTTGTATCCTACGTCAGAGTCGAGGGCGCCACTCGCTGCACGCCCGGCTGAACACGCGTCCTTGCCGCATTCAAATGCCTCCATGAAACCCGCCCGTGTGGAAGCCGATAAACCCACTCTGGACACACGTCCGTTCATGACTGGGCCGGCATTAAACGCAAGTCGGCCGAGCTCCTCCCGTCTGCTGTCTATTTAATCTCCTATTTAAACGAGGCCAAACGCCGGCCAAGAATCGCGCACCTCCGCCGCTCCCCTATCTCCTCCTTCACCATTTCGTCCACTCTTACAATGGCTTACGAAGAGTAGTTATTCCGCATCCAAGCCAGCTGGGTAGCCCGCCGGATACGAGCTATACAGCTCACTGATCCATCTCCCTCCCCTTGCCCGATGGAGCCAGTTGCCGCCCCAAGACGGCGCGCGGTTCAGCAACTCGCCGCTCCAGGCCAGGTCGACGGGGAGCAGCGCACGGGAGTCGTTGATGCCGTCCACGCCGCCGCCTCGTACCGTGTCTCCCGTTTCTGTGGCCGTGACTCCCATGCCGGCGGCCGTGCCATGCAAGCAGCGATAGAAGCCGGGTGGGCGGAGATCAACGAGTCGGTGCCAACGCCTCTGCGTCTGCCGCCATCATCGAGGAGAAGTAGAACACGGGAGGCTGCCGCCGCTTGGGTCCCATGAAGGCCACCGCGGAGGCGACGCCGACGTACACAGCAGGTGTCTTGCCGGATCCTTTTGTTGCGAGGACCTTCATCGACCCCGCATGGGCTCCACGGAAGTGGGGAGGCCCCCCTTCCACCATCATCTTTGGCATCAGCCAATGATATCAGTTGGGCAGTGGGGAAGCGAGCCGTCCTTTGCGCTGAAGCATATACCTTCGGGGTTCCCGGTAGTTCGGTGATCGTGCTGCCGGACATGAGGAACACAAATCGACCGGCGAGCGACCATTTAGGCCAGGTATTATATACCTGTGCTGTCCAGAACTAGCACCGCGTAGTTCATTTGAATGTAATGAAATTCGTCATGTTTGTATGAAAATCCGGTGTTTTATATGATTTCCATCGTTGTTTATATGAAATATCGCCGTGTTTGCATGAATTTCGGCCAGTTGGTTAAGTTGTTGTCATAATGTGTGCGGCTATGGTTGGATGGCGTAACTTGTGGGTCGCCGGTCGGTCTGCGGGAGGCTCGGGCGGCGTGGTGGGACAAAAAAACACAAATTGTGCGAGCTCGTCTCCAACGTCCATGCTGGAGGATGCATGAGCACCCGAGCCATTCCTCGTTCATTGGTGGCAAAGGCACCGGTGGACAAAAGTGTCGTCAATATTTTGGCTACCCTGGGCAAGATCCAAACAGCCCCTCCCAACAGATTCAAATCCCTCGTTCGCTGTGGAATTTTTCCATGTGTTATTTTCATGGACTAGCAAGATGCCCGTGCATTGCATGGAACATCAAGATGCATTTTTTTACAAAACACCTATTGTGATTGACCCATGCAGGAGTAATCCCATTTTGTAAACACTAATGATATCTCGAGAATTTTATCAGATAAATGGTATCTCGAGAATTTTATCGGACTCCATTTTTGTATACAAGGCCACAAACCAATATTACAGGTACCAAGGAAAAAATTAATGTCTTCTAAGTCAATGTTGCAAGTCACCTTGTTTCCTTGTTTGCCGTGCAAATTAATGTGTATTCTTCTCTTTCATGCACATCAAGCCAATGCTCACACTCCCGCATGCATGCAAGGGATAATTAATGTCCTCCTTTGCTAGTACTACGAGGCAAACACCATTAATATTGCATCGATTAATGTTAGGGGCCTTGTATATCTGCAAATTGTAATTTTGATAGTGGCCTTCTATATAAAAATGGAGGGAGAAAGATGAGAGATAAGGTGAGGAGGAGTGGGGCATGGTGGTGACTGGTGGTCGGACTGGGCGGAGGCATGGGGATTGGACGGCGCATTATGTCTAGGTTTGTATCTCTCTCACACACACCCACGTAGGTGGGGGACGTGCACAAAGAGAAGAGGTGCACGCACGGTGCACGTACTCCCGTATCTTTCCCAACCACACCCGCGCGGGTACACGGTGGAGCTCATTTCTGTACAAAAAGGTAGCCCACGTGGTAATTTGACACGTGTACTGGTTGTCCACTTGGTGGAGGGAGGATTGTCTACCACGGGTGAACAAACAAATTGCGACTTGATGCGTTATGTTAAAAAAAAGAGGCAAACCATGTGGGGCCTACCTTAGAGGCAAAGCTCTATACACTGGCATACTTTTGATGTGTCCCGTCAACTCGCAGAACGAGGAGAAGCTTGCTTAGTACGCCGTCTCCCCCACCCATGGGCGCGGTGGCTCGCAGGATGAGGTGAAGCTTGCTTACTAGTAGTAGTAGTACTACTACTACTACTGTACGCCTTACGCCCGCTCCCTCGCCCACGCGCGTGGTGGCTCGCAGGACGAGGAGAAAATTTTACTACTCCCTCCGTTTACTCCTCATCCCTACTACCTTGGTTAGAGATATTATCATATTGTTTGGAATATATATGTCCTTTAGTACTCCCTCCATTTACTTATACAAGGCCACTATAAAAAAAATACATTTTGCATCCATACAAGCCCACAAATAGTATTCGAGACAAAAGTTACTACTCCCTCCTTTCCAGTTTATGGCTCAATTTCAAAATCTCTCCAACCAAGGTAGACAGTGAGTGGTCGAATTAATTTCGTAGTTTGCACAAGTAATTAGTACGCTCGTTCTTCTCAAGAAGTTATGTTTTCCGAGGCATTAATTAGAACGAATGCATGAATGACCACTAAATTTCCATGAACTTCTACATGCGTTGGTGAGTTTTCTCTTGACACTGCTTGCATCGGGTGATCTAACGCACCTCGAAATCCAACATGTGATGGTACTACTACTAGTAGTAGAACTGAGACTTATCAAATGGAAAAACGAATGTTTTTTAGATGAGCCCTATAAACCCTAGTGCGTACGTACTCCGTAAAATCAGATTTTCCCAAAAGTAAGTCGCTCAACCTTTATTTGCTTGTTTCCCTTCCTGCCTCCTTGCCTCGAACAGACTATGCCAAACTCCCCTGCATGTCGTGCGGGAAAAGACCCGTCCTCGCCTTTTTTTAGTTTGGGTTTGAATCGATGGATCGCGCGAAGCAGCAAAAACCGAAGCCGTGTCTTGTACTCCTCCGTCGACGCTCCCTTTCATGAATTCTGTACTTCCTGTCGCCAACTTGTGGAACATATAGCAACCAGGTCGACGTGTCAAGCACCAAATAACAGTGCAGAACAGCAGGGGGGACGCACCCCAGTCGTACCGCCCCAGTAGTAGTAATGAGCAATGAGACGTCAAATCACAATGCCGCACCTTCCCAGACGGACGAAGCAACCATTATTTCACACTTCGGTTCGCCATTATCTCAAACCACGTAGTATTGCTTCTGCCTCAAGAGGGACACGCGCATCGCCTTGGTACATCATGACATGTGGGACCGCATGACAGGCCATGCTCCCCCGTCGATCGCTCGGTAAAATCACCTCATTTTTACTATACTTCCTCCGTATCGGTTTACATGGCATGCACATCGTTTTTGGTTGAGAATTTAACTGGTTGTATATGTGATGAACAATACTCTAGCCTTTTAAAAAATGTATACTCCCTCTGTCTAGGTGTGTTAGTCATCTTACGAAAACCAAATAATCCCAAAACACTTAGGCACGATGCATTAACTTCTACCTCATTTCTTGTTTCTTGACATATCAACCAATAAGAGATGTTGGGTGTGCATACTTTTAATGACTTGAGACTATCAAACATGCCATGTAGTGGTTAGTTCATTGCATGCAATGCTATTAATTAGCAAATAAACATTAAGTTCTCTCGTTTTCCCCTTCTCCTTGGTCATGGTGCACAACCTAAGATGACTTACTCACCTAGACGGAGGGAGTACTTTTGTACAGTAGTAGTATCGATGGATTGTGCCATGGAGCAAAACTTGAAATTAAAAAAAAGGTGGTACATATAGAGAGCGCTCATCGCCAAATTAGGCATATAGTACTATTAAAAAAGCTAGTATGTGCTTAAATGGGGTGCTAAATTCTAGTATTAAAGAAATACTAGTATGTACGTACTGAAGAGCTAAAGTAACGGGAAGAAACATAACATAGTTCTGCTGGGGGCTCAGCACAACACACCGCTCAAATTAAACTAAGCACACCTGAAATTAAACTATGCAACTAATCCGGTAGACACTGCATTAGAACCACCATGAGCAATGACACTGCCACCTTACTCGGAGTCCTCGCCCACGTCCTCGACTTCGTCCTTGTCCCTCTTCCTCTTGGTTGATACTTCTTTGCTTGAACCGCTCACTTGGCTCTTGCTCTTCATCCAACCCTTGTATATATTGAAACAAAGGTAGCCATCCATTACAGTGTAGTGGATGTGGTCTATATCTAGTACATTTCGCTGCCATGCATGACGATGAAACGTGTAATGAGGTTTCTCCAGTTTACCATATGAAGGATGAACCATGGCTCCTGCCAGGGTCAGCATTGAAGGCTGACCACTGGAGGGCAGCAGCCGATTCTTCTGGAGGTCGAAGGGGTTGCCTACAACAAGGCCTATCCGACCCAGGACTCTTTCCTCGTTCGTAAAGTCTACAATAACGAATTTGACTAGGTCGCTCTTGAGGAAGTTCTTAAAATCCTGGCATTCAACGTCGGCATGGCATATGTGGTAGACCAAGCATAAGTCATGCACGCAAACCTGGATCATGGCGGGCTTCTTCCTCTCTTCCTCCTTTAGATCCTTCTCTCGTCCCAGGACTATGGTGTACTCAACATCTAGCCCAGCGACCCACTCATCATTTGAGTTTTCAAACATGCGTCTGAAGCGAGCAAGGCATCCTTTCACCATCGTGGAAGAACGGGTGTAGATGACTTCGAACTCATCACCGGTGATGGTTCTAACCTTGTACACACCGCCGATCATGGAGATTTGGGACGCCATGGATTTGGGAGGAGGGTTAGGATTAGTGGAACTGTTGTAATGTGAAAGGACGGGACGACTTAGGAGCAAACCGCTGTAATGTTAAAGGACGTGCGGCAACGAGTAGGAGCGAACTGCGAGCGTGCGAACGGCAGGGTAGTGGGTTTCCATTCTCCCATGATACGGGCCTCTGAGAGCCCTTGGATCTGAGATTGAACGGTTGCATGGCGTGGTTCTTGACCTATGGGTGAATATCCTATCCTGAAGGGTTATTCTTCAAATTTTCAGCAACTTAGCATGCCATCGTTCGATCTTAGATCCAAGGGCTGCCAGCTGCCTGTATCATGGTTACGCCTAGCACGACCATCGCGTCGCTCGCGCGGTCACGCCCTTGGATATTTAACATGATGCGTTAGGCTATCGGATGTTGGCATGTAATACATAGTCATCACTTAGTCACTCATACTACAACAAGGTTAGCTATAAGGTTGGCTATAAGTGTGTTTTTTTACTTCTGTATATCTCTCTCTTCGTAGTATTTATTGCATTTGCCAAGGAGTGACCTCTTCCAATGAAATGCTACTTAGATGAGGTGCTAAGGGCATTAAATGGCTTAGCAATCAAGTCCCCAATGCATAGGTGCTTAGTTTTTTGTTGCTAATTTTTCTTCATTTAATTAGTTATAGACTCAAAATTGTCTTTTCACCTAGGTACACGCGCTTAGCACCGTTTTTTCCTTGGGTCACCAAAATAGTCTCCTTCTTCTTAATTAACTTGCCACATCAGACTTTATGCCTATGTGGCAAGCTTAGCACCTGTAGGAGCAAGTAAGTACAATAGTGGTCTATAAGCCCGCTTTACATGGCATTTTTGCATATGTGGAGGAAAGAGGCAAGGATAAAGTGGAGAAGTGGGCTCTCATGCAAGAGCCAGCCTCTACATATATGGTGGAGCATTGGGAGAGGTACCTATATGGAGGTGGTCAGAAATCGGGAGACTCAGGCCAGTTGTAGCACCACAGTTAAAATGATAATGGCAAGTTAAATCACGGGCCCCACCGGTCCAGCAGTAACTCGCTGTCAAATCACATAGCCCTACGTTTGCAGCAGCCTACTCCCTCATCTTCTCGAGTCTCTGTCGAACCGACTAGGCGGAACTGCCCCGCCTACCGCACATGAAAAGCCTCGCCCTCGACTTTTAAATACTATATGTTTAGAAACTACATCCGCTTAAGAATCCAATGATATACTTTTTGTGACATAGTAACTCATATTTAGTTAGTCAAATGGATGACCTAGAACTACGTGCATGCCCTATAAACCGAGACTCCTAAAAAACGAGACAGAGAGGTTAGTTCAGTACATATATTTTTAGATCAATATAGTCGGGATTCATCAAGGAGCAAAACCAAGTGGTAGGCTGCTCCTGTCGTGTTGGCGTAGCAATCTCAAGCAGGGTCGGTCCGCACACGAAATGGCGACACACTTAACAGGACCCCTTTGGCTGACATGTGGCTCATCCACCATCTTGTTCCACGTGCAATGGACCAAATTACAGTTCGGAGCAGCGGTTGGAATTGGAGGCACCCCGATCATAGCGCCGTAGTAGTAGAAAATGAGCGATGAGGGGTCAAATCACAAAGCCCCACCTTTCCCGCATTAAGCTGGACGGACGAAGCAACCATCATTTCACTCTAGGGAACAAGAGGATAAAGAAAATAGAAAACAATGATGCATGCGGCAGCTACCTAGGGCACCCTAGGGTAGGGGTCTCCACTACATATCCTTTTTTAAAGCGCCTCCACTACAAATCGGCTTCTCCCTCGTCCTCTTGAAGAAAACCGATGATGAGTGCAGCGTTAGGGTTTGTAGGAGTACTACCACGTCCGGGGCCAAGTCATAGTAAACGGGAGAGGGATTGAGTTCGAGTCGACACCTTAAATATGTGTGGGCCGCTTGGTTTTACAGGAACGAGGCAACATTTTGGGTTCAGGGACCAGTGGAGATATAGTACATACAAGAAATTGTGGATGTAGGTTCGACCGAAAGGCAATGATGCATGGGCCCTGCATTTTGATATACCCCGGGCCGCGTGAAATTTGCTACTCTACTAAAAACTAGTAGGTACACATGCATTGAACGCATGAGATTTTGAAACCAAATTATGAATAAATACACACTATAGCATGTAAAGCTTTGAGTCATATATGCATGATGTAGATGTTCGTTTAGTTCTTATAGTTCATCTCATTCAAAATCAATTAGTTCTATGAAAATGTTAAGATTCATGGGGTTGTGCATTGTAAAGCATAAAGTAAAAAAACAAATAATGGTAATTCATTTAGAAAAAAATTCAATTATGATACGGAAGATTCTAGAACAAAGGAGAAGTGCTTGTGTTTTGAGGTTTGTGCATTATGCTTAAGTTCAACCATGGAGTCTTCTAAATTGTACATGTGGCAGATCTGGTGGAATGTTGATGATATCCAACGACGAGTAGTGCTCAGATTTGCCATCTCTACACTATCGGATTAGCTTCATCTAGCGACCATCTTTCAAAGTTATTCGCACACTATATAGTTCTTGTGACATAGTTGCATGTCTTGGAAAAAAGCTACTAGTGGGTTGTACTAGCTATTTAGGAATAAAAGATGTATGGAAGTTGTAGGGAAAGAGATGACATGGAGTATCTCAATTCCTATGAGTAGGGATTGGAAAAGAGATGTCATTTGGTTCACATCATAGGAACTTTTCTATTGAATCTAGAGATGACATGTATCTCAATTCCTATGAGGAGGGATTAGAAAAGAGATGTAATTTGGTTCATATCATAGGAACTTTTCTAGTGAATATATGCTAATGTTTATTTTCCTTTGAAATTATGGGAGTATAGGAATCCATTCATATGAACCAAGTGGCTCTAAAGCTATAGAAATGATATCATGTTTATTTCCTTTGAAATGTGGAGTATATGAATCTATTCCTATGAACCAATTGTGTCTAAAGGAAAAAATCCTATAAAAATCATATCATATAGATTTCCTATGATATTCCTCCATACCAAAGGATGGTGGAAATTGCTGCAGGTGATATGATGGTCTTTCTTTGTATACTCCTCCCCCATCTTTATAGTTACCTCTCGAAGATGAATGAAATGATATATACAGGGTATTCTACATGTGCAATTTGGTACACGAAAACTTGGTAAAAGTTTGCGAGGTTCGAATTTTCAATAAAGCTATATGCACTGCATTTTGGAACGGAGGGAGCATACGGCAGTTGCTAACACTCACGTGGAAGATTTGTGTGTAGGAGGAGTGGATGTCCTGTTAAATGACATGGCAAAACTGACACTGTCAGATGCCGATCTAACGGTTCTTACAGCGTTCGTCAGGAAAAGTCTTGTGGCAAATGTTTGTTGGAGAATGATTTACGGACACATGCATTGCATTGATACGTGCCCCCCTCTCTCTCACGCACACACATCCTCACGAGTCGCGACTCTCCCGAGTCCTCTCGCACCCACCGTCTATCTGCAGGTAGACGTCTCACACATATGTGCTCTTCACACCCTACCCTCAGAACTTCTAAAAAACAAAAGACGTCGCGCACATTTTATTTTAGCTCACACGTCACACACTTATACTATTACTCTTGTGGCGGTGCATGCACACACTAGTTCTCTCACATCCACTCGCGAGTACACGTAGGAGCGCATTTTTTGAAGCTGGTACAACAAAATCACTCCACTATATATATAAGCAGGAGCCTTAGCGCTTGCTTTACTAGGGTTCCTCTCGTTCACTCTCTCATGCTCTCCAGATCTAAGCAAGACATAGGTGGCCACACTCTCTCTCAGCTCACGGCTAGTCACAAATCCAGCCGGACAACCTCGACCGGGACAGGGGTGTAGGTGCATCGTTCGCGCTGTCATCAGCAGCGAGGGAGGAGACCAACGACTGCCCGCGCGTCTCGATCGGCGGCCGTGTCGTTCTCTCCGGGAGAGCATCGGCTCGGGAGGGCCTCCGACCCCTTCTTCCTCCCTGCGGTATTGTGGCCAAGATGCGGCCTCCCAACACTGTCTTTGCCACATGCCGACGACCCTCAGGTATATATTCCTTCGAAACATGCCTTGCTCTACTACCCCAGCTCCACACTTGGCTTCGTGTGGATCTTTTTCTACTTCTGTCCGCTGTTCCAAATCCACCTAGACTATTAATATTATTAGAGGTGAAGCTAGTTCATACAGTCGACTCTAAGAGTTGGTTCAAACAGGGAAGAAAGTGGGAAAGTTGTAGCATGAATCTAGGACTTGGTTCTAAGAGGAAACAGGGGAAAGTAGTAGATACTGGCTACCCAACCGGTCTCTTGGTTGAAAAGACGAAGAAAGCATGGTGGATGGCGAAGGGTGGGGGAAAGTGGGCCTATATCTTGGTTGAAAAGGAAAGAAAGTGACGGGTGCTGGGGGACAGCGCAAATGAGAATGAGTAGGTCTAGATTTCCTGTGCTCACATAGGAAAATGTCGCTGAGGAGATAAAAAATGGGACAAATGCAGACATGTTGCCTGAGTGTTTGCCGCTCTCGGCAACCACATCTGCCTCACCACATTATGCCCCTACTATCCCTACGCCCCTATCGCTACCGTTAATGTAAAATCACATGAAGCATTAAGCAATGCCACCTAATGTCACTATAAGCAATGGTCTAGTGCCATCGATAAATTGAAGCAATGCCACCACCATTTTATGAAGTGCTTCTGTCTTGCTTTATTTCCCATGAATTGTCTTTTTGCAGTTACACTTAAATCTCACACCGCTAACATTGCTTCATCCCAGTGGAACTGCACAAATTTGATTGCACATTTACTGACCATGTGCTACTCTCATGACAGTAATACTAATGCTATTGTTATGCCAGTTAATCTAGTGGCAGTGTTGATGTGATGTGATGCTACTTACTTAAGGGCACTTTCATACTGTCAATCTAGTGCCAATTATAACACAATAGATGCTGCTGTTAATCATATGCCACTGCAAATATCTGTCACTATTTAAATAACCGTATTTCATATTTACGCAAACAGGGATGTATGTCTCCATATCGTTTCTTATCTACGCAATCAAAAGTACACACCTTAGTTTTAGTACAACTGCACAAAATGAGATGGCTATTCCTAGCTGTCGTCCCCTAACCACTAGTGTTCCAGGTATTCCTACATTGGTAGTAACTAGGTAGAATGACCAACGCAATCTAAAAGAAGATGATTCATACGTTTTACTTCCTGATTGCAGTGCAGGGACAAGCGAAAACAACTGCATTCTAGTCCAGAATGCACTTTCTACTAGTTCATCCATGGACCGAGGACTAGTTGGCACGGTTGCACAACGGTTTTTTGGATAGGTGCACAGACAAGAGGTATTGTGGTCTGCTTATTTCTGCAAATAGCGGTGCTTAAATTTAGTGGAATGCACAAGAATTTCAGCTGGTCAATACACTGCATGGTTCAGTTCATCATTCCAGCTGAGACCACAATTATAATTGGTTATTCTGGAATGAGAAAACCTAACCCTGGATGGTGGAAACAAGAAAAAATGAGAGTGAACTCCAAGAAATTTAAGCCTGTCGGGAGGCCCTTTTCTCAGAGAAACCTTGCTTGTTTTTCCTGATTTGTAAACCTTCTCACAACTTTATCTTTTGTTGTGAACTAGTATATGTTTGTTATGTTCTATGAATAATTGAGATGTATAAAATTGCTTAACTTATGCTTTTCAAGTTTTTTATGAAGCCGAGTTTAATGTGAGTGTTCCACATGAACGCTGGACTAGCGTGTGAACGTTTGGAATTTACATTGTGGCCTCAGTTAACTGCATGAACCACTGTCACAAGATACATAGTTGCTTATATGTCAGATAACAGATTGTTGATTGTTAGCTGGTCGATAGCCTAGTGTTGAAGCGAGCTGAGCCAATGTGTCGTGTTTATCACAACTGCTTACAAGTGGGGTATCACCAACAATGTTTACAAGTACTTATGTATACGTCAGCGCACAGTTCTCGAACAAGTACTCTATTTCATCAAACACACACTACTCGTATGATAAACCTTGACTACTTATGTCTTACCATGCCATATTCATGAAAAAACTAGTGAGGACGCATATGTTTCAGCAAAAATTACGATGGTTCTCACATGATTCACGGGCACACAAAAGTAGCAGCAACTCCCATAGACAGATTCAAACAGAGTACTAGCCCCAAAGGGCTCGATAACAAGCAAGGTTCGAATAATTAGACACAAACCAAACTACTATTAAACACTAGCTGGGGAAACTATTTCATGCCTCGACCTAATTTGGGCTGGACATAAGACGGACCTTGCCATGAACATCATCGAGGACGTCCGGCAGCAGCTCAATCCCATGAACCTTCATGAAGACAACCTTGTGGCCTTGCCACTCATAAACTTGTTTGTGGAGGCATGCCACGTCATCTTCCTGCGTAAGCTTGACAACAACAGTATGCCTCACAAACGAAGGAGTAGCTTTGAACTTCTTGTGCTTCAGTACACCCTGGACAACATGCCTGACAACAGTGAGGCTGGAATACAACTCTTCATTGGTATAAACGCAAATGGCTTCCAGTATCCAACAGCCTAAGAACTATGTTTTACCAGTGCGTATATTCAGGTCATCTGCCTCATAGCGAGTGACATGTACAACCACACAATCCTTGTCTCCATCGGGGCTCTAATTGAAACAAAAACAAATTCTGAATTACTTTCCAGTATTAAGAAACACAAGTTATTTAAACCACTATGTATAGCATGGCATCGAAGCTCATAAAATTTTGCATTACTCATCACCACATACTTAGATGAAAAACTACAATCGAGATCAGCAAAGAAGAAAATCACCTTGGGCAGCTCAGCAGGGGGGGACACATCCTCGAAGGGGGGAAACTGCTCCTGCAGTGCCATGGGGGTTGTATCCTCAAACGGGGCATTGACCATCGCAGTAGTGGCCGTGAGCGTATCCGGGGTCGGCTCGGTGGCTGCCTCCATCTTCTTGGAGCTCTCTGTCTCGTGGGGATCAGCCTCCCGCGTCTACTCCAATATCGGCAGATCTTTGCTTGGTTCTCCTTGGTCCATCATGAAACTAACGAATACTAGGAGACCACTGAAAGGAAAACACAATGCAATGACAATGAAACAAAAAAGAGAGTGAGGATCGGTTTTGCTTTGCAAAAGTTCTTTTTTTTCTCTGAACGAAAATATACCAACATCACGGATCTGCTTACCTTCCCTTCGTTGGGAGAGAAGAACAGTGGCAGATGCGAGTGTTGCCTTTCTTGAAGACAGTGAGGGAGAAGGGGATTCGGCGAAAAGTGAAATGATGGTTGCTTCGTCCGTCAAACTTAGACTACGGGGAGGTGGGGTTTTGTGATACAACGGCTCGTTACTGTCGCGCTACGATCGGGGTGACTCTCTGCCTGCATACCGCCTTCTAATTTGGTGGATGGCATTTGGGCCCGCATGCTGCATGGCCCGCATGTCGGTGAACAAAAGTATAACGACATTCAGTAGTGGGAGACATTTCAATGACCTAGGAGGAGCCAGAAGCGGTATTGTATCCACTGTACTAGTAGTAATTTTTTTCTGGGTAGCTATAGAGTGTCTCCACTGTACTAGTAGTAATTGTTTCTCTGGGCCAAAGACAAAACAGCCCATCCACCCTAGTAAATAGTAAAATCAATTCAAAAGCCGATATATTTACTGAATGAGAGGCGCTACCCACTCCCAGCACACCGCCCCCCAAAAAAACCTGGGTGCTTTTCTTCCTCATCACTCCCACCCACCTCACATCAAGCTCGCTCCACTCGTACCCCCAAATTCCTCACCTCACTCCTACAGAAAACCCCAGCTCCCCTTCTTCCTCACTACTACAGAAAAACCCCAGCTCCCCTTCTTCTTCACTCGCACTACAACTAGGCTCGTCATTCGTTACTCTGCTCAAATCCGTGAGCGCGATGCGACGCCCTCGAGGAAAATGGAGTCGTCTGACCCCCAGCGCCAAGAAGATGAGGCTCCTGCCAGCGGCGACGCCTATTGTAGATCCCGCACCCGGCAGCGCAAGGAGAAGCGGCGACCCCGCCCCCACCGGATCCCAGGAACCCGTAGAATCTCGGGTGGACCGCATCGGCGATCTCCCGGACACCGTCCTTGGGGAGATCATCTCGCTTCTCCCCACCAAGGATTGCTGCCGCACCCAAGTCATCTCAATTCGGTGTCGCCCTCTATGGCGCGCCGTGCCCCTTAATCTCGAATGTCATCAGCTATCTCTCTTCAATGATTTTGAAATCCCCAGAGCCATCATCTCCTCCCACTAGGGCTCCGTTCAAAGCCTCTGCATCCCATCATGCTATCTGAGCAAGCATAACATGCCATGCACCATGGACGGCTGGCTGAAATCCCCTGAATTCATAGAACTACAGCTGCTTGAGTTCTACTATTCCCCTGGTAATCACATACCACATAAGGAACGCCATGTACTTGTGCCCTTAGCACCGATGTCCATCTCGCGGTTTTCCTCCTCTCTCCACACCACCACCTTTTCTTTGTGCTACCTACCAGACAATCTGGTACTAAACCTTCGACTCCCATTTCTCAAGAAACTTTCACTTATGCGGGTTCGTATATCGGAGGCCTTATTGCACAACATCATCCACTCCAGTTGCCCTGCCCTGGAGTGCTTGGTGCTTGTTTTCATAGTTAGAATTGTTTGTCTCCAAATAAAGTCGCCTAACCTTGTAAGAATTGGAATTTCTTTTGACGGAAGGTAGCTCATCATCCAAGATGCCACTTCACTTCAATGGTTGATCCTTGATTCTAGTTATTCACCGTTGCAAATAACTGTCCTCTCTGCGCCTAAACTGGAGACCTTGGGTGTAATACATGATCTCTGTGCTCATTTCAATATGGTGTTTGGCTCCACAGTTCTTTAGATACTTTATATTATTATCTACACTTGTAACCATAAGCTACATTTTAAATTTCTGCGCATAAGTTATATATCATCTTGGAGTACACATTTTGTACTAATATTAAGTTCTATGCTCAATGAAGAGTTTCTCCATGGATGGCCTATCAATGGTGCTGGATTCTGTCAAGATCTTATATATCCAAATGAATAGTTTTGATCTGAACAAGATTATTGGCTTGCTGCAATGCTTTCCATGTCTAGAGAAGTTGTATATAAAGGAGATAATTTCACGCACATTGGA